>NC_133376.1:31825751-31855957 GCF_049309525.1 Garra rufa
GCACCGGTTGACCGGCCATAAATCGAAACCGGCCGGTTTTTGCATCTAACGCGCGATCGGTTTTTTTCCGGAAGTGTGTACGCGGGCCGCGGCATTCGATTAATTCAGAAACATGTCACTTGTGTGGCGGTTTTTCGAAATCTGTGAGCAGGACGTGAAGATTGCAATCTGCAATGTCTGCAAAGGACAGCCGCTTTTCTGTGCTCGCTGAAGTTGCGCAAGCGTACCTGTCCTCGCCCTGCACAAGCGCAGACAGCGAACGTTTGTTCAGCTCAGCTTCTCACGTGACAGATGAAAAAAGAAACAGACTCACTTGTGACAAAGCTGAGATGCTTATTTTTGTAAAAAGCATTACTTTACTTTTGAAAAGCCAAAAATAAAAGTCTGTTCTGTTAAGAATGATTATTATTATTTTACATTAAAATGCCTGTTGGCTTGCTGTTTTACTTTACTAAAAGCATGTTTTACTTATTAAACTGTATTTACTTTCATATTTTGTATTTAATTTCAGATGTCAGATGCTATTGATTCAATAGCCAAAGCCAGATCGGCCTGTTAAATACTAAATAAACATGTTGTTTATGTTGTTTACTTGCATAACTTCTTGTTTTTGAAAAAATCGGAAATCGGTATCGGAATCGGCCAGCTTGCTTGTAAAAAATCGGTATCGGAATCGGCCATGAAAAATCATGATCGGTGCATCCCTAATAATTCAGTAAGATTTTTGTTTGCACAAGGAGTCTGACAACAGCCAGTGCTCCACACAGAGATCTGATCTTATGATCATCCATTCTTTCTGAAATGTCATGAAGAAACAGAACAAACCGAGACAGACTAAAACCAGAAGAACTGTGGCAATGTCTCTAAGATGCTTCAAGAGACTTCTGCAAAGCTACCTGAAAAACTATGCACAAGTGCACCAAGGGCAAAAGCTGCTTTAAACACAATAGATGGTCACCCCAAATGGTTTAATTTAGTTAATACAAGTTAATTGATAACGTAAACCTATTTATGACATTATTTCTGACAGCATCCTCATTTTATAGCATTTTTACACAAGTGCCTAAAACATTTAACAGGACTGTAGCTATTTAGGTAGGTTAGTTGAAGCATCTTGGAGTCATTGCCACAGTTCTTCTGGATTTAGTCAGTTTATTAAGTTTCTTAATGTCATTCCAGACAGACTGGATGATGATGAGATCAGATCTCTGTGTGGAGCACTGGCTGTGGTCAGACTCCTTGTACAAACAAAAACCTCACTGGATTACAATTTATGGCAAAATGAAGGTTTGGAAATGTAAACTGATATTTCCTACTGACACACTTCAGCAAAACATAGACATAACTGACTTAAAACCATTTTTAGCTGAAGAAAATACTTGTGATCTAATCATTTTGGCCACAACTGTATATAAGAAAAGAAAATGTGCATTACCTCTTTGAATTCTGCCTTTAAAACACAATGTCCTAACGTTGACTGCCACTGTAGTTTCCGTCCACTGTGTTTGCCCAGGTAAAATGTTTTGAAAATCTCCTGCAATCTCACCATCTGGAGAGTGAAGGATATTCATGGTAAAAAGGTTATTACTGTCATGTTTAAGTGTTAAGGAACATCTTATTCAATATCTCATTTCTCAATATTCATCAGAACAGACCTCCGGAGGCAGATGTACTTCCATGGGGACGTATGTTGGCCAGTAACCCATAGTGAGGATGTTCACTGTCAGCTCAATGTTCCCGGGAATATTTTGGCATTGCATGTGCTGAGGTGGAGATTCAAAGAGAGAAAGATGTAACTAGTACTGCTGCCCCCTAACAGTCGACGAGAAGAGGATTGGTCAACCAAAATTTTATTAGTCACTTAGTTGCAGAAAAAAAAAAAAAATTCACAGAAAGTGTCGAAATCACGCACTCCGTGATGGACAGATCGTTAATGGCTGGTCTATGTGGTAATATAGTACATCGGGCAGGACATCCAAAAGCTCACCTATCATTCACTGACCTCAAATATGGCTTATCATCTGAAAGATGTATGTAGTAGCAACTTTACATGGCAGCTCAATCTAATGATAACCTAGAATAAGCTGAAGAGTAGCACACTCACTGCAGACAGATGGAGCCGCCAGTGCAGTCACTTGCTCTTAATATACTCCGTTATTTCTGGTCATACAGATAAAAGTAATACCTCTTTCAAATCTGTGAAGACTCTACGTTTATTTGTGTGCCCTTACAATAACAACGAAATGTTGCGCTTTTGTAATATAATGAAAGTAAGCAGCCATCTCCGTCTCTGTGAACTTAAGCGCAAAACATCGAAACTCTGTGTATACTTGCCTTACAGACATGAAAACATTTATAGAGAGTGAAATGTCTACTTTTAAATGAACCATTTCAAATAGAAAATAAATATTTTCTGATTATGTAATCCGTATGAAACTTGCGTCGAGGCGCATCACAACTGTGGAGAAGATCAGCGTGGCTGACTTCAACTCTTAAACCGAAAACTAAGCAAGCACTAGTTTATCAATAGATTTTTTAAATCTTAATGCAGTCTCCTTGCTGTTTTTCCCTGACACATTCATAATTATATCTGCCGGTGCGCTGTGGCAAGCTTTTTTGTGTGCACTTGAGCACTTATTAGGCCATGTAGGCAATTAAAGACTCTTTATTATGATTTATAAGGTTTATTAATAAACGTGCGACTAATAGTCGACTAATTCTTATAATAAATATCTTTAGTCAAGGGCAGCCATAGTAACTAGACAAAATAAGACAATGTATATGATTTAAATAAAAATAAAAACTACCATTACCTGTTTGAACTGCACCATAATATCTTTTGAGAGCTCCATGTCTTTGAACATTCCTTCGAGCTTACTGGTAAATGCAGCTCCACATTCTACAAAAAAAACAAAAATCACCATTTTTACCTAAGTCTGTTGAAACATCTGTGATAATGATGATGGGATGGTTTGGGAATCAAACATGAAAGGAGAAATGCAATTTACCGTGCTTCAGTTTTGACAGCATTGATTTCTCTGCATCTACAGAGGCACTCTTTCCCACCAGTAACCTCTTCGCCAAGTCTTTCTTGTAGAAGGCCTCAAAAACATCTTTGCCTTGAAAGAAAGATGAAAAAGTCATAGGCTTAGATATTTAATAATTAAAAACTCTCTAGCTCTTTAGAACATAGCATTAAGTTTAAATGCATTACCGTAAATGAACCTGAATATGATCATTATCTTGTCCAACATTTTCTCGAGTTCCTCATCAGTTGCTTCTTTGTTCCCAGCACGGAGCTTTGAATCCACATATTTTGCTGTTGAGCATAAAACAACAACATTAGTGAATGATTATCTTGATCCAATCAGCTTCAAAACTCAACATTTATGAACTGACCTATAAGCTCTGCGGGTTTGTTTGGCCGTTTGTTGATAAAGGTCTCGAAGGCCTCCTTCATGCCATTTACAAACTTCTCATTTTTCATGAAACATACATCAATGATGTGATCGACCTTATCCTTGAAATCCAAAAGCTCTTGAACCATCGTCTTATCTTTCTCTGGGTTGATGACGATTGTGCTACCAAAGGCCTGAGACATAAAAAACAAGACTTGTGATACTGAATGTGCACATTTAAGAAGTGTTATGTTTTTTTCAGCCATCTAGACGAGTTCCCTGCACACCTTAATGTACTCGATCCAGTGCTGCAGAAGCACCGGCACGCCCCCCCTTACACGACTGAAGAGCTGGTACAGCAGAGACAGATCCTGAATACGATTCTCATCCAGCAGGTTATTCAAACCTAGAGTTTGGCAAGAAAACAATCACTTCTAAATTTGAAGATGCTTCACCCAAAAAAGAAAATTCTAAAGAGCTTTCTGACCCTGCACAGGCAATAACGAAATGACCACGTCCAAATCCCAGAAAGGTAGTAAAGGACATTGTTAAAATAGTTCTTACTACCTTTCTGGGCCTTAAACATGGGGTGAAAAAGCTCTCGGATTTCATCAAAAATATTTTCATTTGTGTTCTGAAGATGAACAAAGGTCTTATGGGTTTGGAACCACATAGAGGTGAGTAACTGACAGAATTTTCATTTTTGGTGAACTATCCCTTTAACCATTTGAACACCAAATGCAACGTCAATCATCATCATTTGATACCTTTCTGAAGTGTTGCAGTGAGGTGTTCTCCAAGCAGTTGCTTTTCCACTGTAGCAATGAGGGGTTTTCTACAAATTAAAAAAAGATTAACATTCACATATCTTTTTGTGCCAAAGTAACTTAAATGATAAATGTTAGTTATATTCTCTGAATACTTACTGTGTGCTCTGGTCTAAGTATGTGATGACTCTATCCGCCTCCTCTTCCAGACGTTTGTTGACATGATGGAGATATTCTGGCACCTGAAAGGAAAATATTCCTTATGAATAAATAACTGAAATGTTATGAAGTGAGGCAGAGAAAAATCTAATTAAAAATATAGTTTACAAAAATATATAATAAATGTTATTTTTTTGTGAAACATCTTCATTTAAATTTTTTTTTTTTTAAATACAATCACAGTTCCTAAAGGCCAGAGAGAAAAGCATGACCTTTACTAATAGGGATGTAATGATACCAAAATCTCACAATGCGATAATATCACGATATGAAGTCCACAACACAATATTTATTGCAGTATTATTATTTTTTTAATTAAAAGAAAATAAAACAATGGAAAATGTACTTTCTACAGTTAAATTCTTAGTTAAATTCTAATGCACTTTGAGAGTTCAAAATTAAGTGCTCCAACCCATGTTTCTAAGAAAACTTCTTTTTATTTGTGGTATACTGTCTCAATTTAAATTACATTCACACTGGTGTTTTAAAAGCCAAACAAATTAGAATATAATAATAATAGCAAGTTTATATTAAAGTTATTCCTATGCCAGTAATAGCCATATATTGTCAAACAACTGCACTATAAAATAAATGAAAACAAATATTTCACAGGCATATAATTTTTGCTTTACCCTACAGCAGAGAAATTACACTCCTTTTCTACACTTGAAAGAGACGTTTTGAATTTGGACTGCAGTAATGTTATCCATTTAAACCACTAGCTGTCAGCAATTTATACTGCACTTTTAAGCTTTTACTTTGATGGAAACGGCAGTAGAGCTTTTATTTTGAAGGAAAACTCCAACTTCAGTGAAAACATGCTTACAGAAACGCATCTCACTACAAATCTAGTGAAATGCTATAATCATCTGCCATGAAAATAAAGCATAACTGGTGGCTGTTGCATTTCCAAAAATGCGGTGAACTTACAGTACATGCAATAAACAAGATAACTGCATTCACTAAGAATGGAACCGTTCTGAGGTGCTTTGAAATGCACAGCAAAAACAGACTTGATGAAGAGATTAAGCCAAATTGTGCTTTTGGTTCTTGTTCATTTGACAGATACTGTGCCAAAGCATAATGGCCTAAAACATAACTTTAAAGGCTTTTTATGTTAGAATATTTAAAAAATTCACACTTTTTGCCCAAAGACCGTTCATATCATCATGTGACCACGATTATATTGAGACAATTTTGCCATCGTGATACAATGATATTATTGATAATATCATTATATCCCTATTTATTAGTGGTCTTCACCTCTGCTACACCTCTTAAAAACACGACCACAAAAGACTAGAACACAAATCACTTGGAATACCTGACGAAATGTGATTGTATAGAAAGGTTCTGTCATTTTTATGTTCCACACAACAAATAGCAGTTTATCTTTGTAGGGGTGTAAATAATTTTGAAACAACAACCAAGGGTGACTACATAATTAAAAGAAAAAACAAAAAGCAAATTAGCCTGTATCAGTACAAGCCTGTAGCTAACTTCCACTTAATGAGATATGCCAATAATTTATTGCTCACAGAATCACAATAATAAAACAATGAAATAAATCAATACTTTATGTTGCCCTGATGTGAAACTCACCTCCCTTTCCTGCATGAGTCTTTGGCCCTCTGCAGCATACAGTCGATTTGTCTCCTCCAGAAAGCGCTGCTCAAATGAATCCTGATAAATCTGTCATAAAATGAGCAAAGGTGTGATTACAACAATATTAACACTAAACAAGTTTGGCCACACAGATTAAAGGCTGAATAATATCAGGGATCAAGACCTCAACGAAATATTTAGAGAATTCCCTATGGTTTTGTTTCAATTTTCATTAATGCATTAATGATGAATTACACTTTTTGCTACTCGTGTAAAGATGCAAATGACAGGATGTGGCATAATTTTGATGAGTAACGAACATATTTTTGACTCATTTGACTCAGTGTTACAGTAAAAACCTTACCATGGAGATAAATGGGCCATGTACTTTGAGGGTTTAAAAGCAGAAACATGAATTATGAACACCTACATTAATACTCACTTTAAAAATTTGCATTAATATTAATAATTACTTAATGTTTTGCGTCATATTTATTTCAGCAAAAAAGCTTTTGCACAATTTCTTTTTGCAAACATATATGTTTAGCAAATATAAAAATACATGCTAAACTAACCAGACTATTCAAATACTTGTTACACTCATGTGAAAGTTATTGGGTTTATTTACTTTACACAGACATCCCACTTAAGCAAGCAATAGGTAATACTTAAGAAAACTGAGGAGCAGTTTAATCATTAAATGATTAAAGATTAAATGCAACGCAAACAGAGACACTTTGGTTTTAGCACAATTGAGAAAGCAGGTGAGCTAACCTGCAGATCTGAGAGCATGCTCAGAAGACTCCTCAGGAGACTGCGGTCTATGGCCTCTCCACTCCGCTCTCTCTCAATAAGAAGCAGAATGCCATCGATTGTCTTACTCTGCACCTTCAGGTCGCTGATGATATAGAAACGAAACAACTCCAAGCCCATGTCCCTGAAGACAAAACAAAAGTGTATCTTTAATCACCAGTGGAATGAGCGGCAAAGCAGTGGTAGTAAATAAAGACAGCAAGGGCGACAGTGTCAGTGTTACAAATTTAATATCTTTTGGCAAGAGTGGAGACATACCAGATTGATGGCAGCATTGAATTTTGTAAAACATATGTGCGATCCAAAAACAAAAATATACTCCTAATCATGATCTAGAAGAAAACACAGTGTTTTTGTATTAAAAGCATTTTTGCAAACAGGTGAAAAAACTAAATATACGAACATTTTGTAGTTCAGCTAATTAAAAAATACATGTAAAGATGAGGTCTGCAGTTAGACTGACTTCACTAACCATTTGTCTGCAGTGATCTTGCCAACATTTGTCTATTTTCTTGAGGAACAGAACACTGTCTAGGGCATCCGTGGAGCAAGAGTTAAGAAATGGTTTCACATCACATTATGATTAGCAGTCTGTAAGCAGACAGTCCTAATTAATTACCAGTGACTCAACTTCTCATCATTTCTGAAAAATGTTCCCTCATATATTTAGCTCAGCATATGCACCGTCTGCCATAGTTTTGTAGCATTAATGAGTTTTATGTCAGAAGTTCAGCTATTATATAAAATTAAAGTTTTAAGAAATACATCAATTAAAAAAAAGTGTACAAAATATATTTCTGACACTACCATGCAACTGTTTGGATTTGGTAATTTTTTTTAAAGGAAATTAATACTTTTATTTGGCAAGGATGCATTAAATTGATCAAAAGTGACAGTAAACACGTTTATAATGTTACAAAATATTTCTATTTTAAATAAATGCTTTTCTTTTGAACTTTCTATACATTAAAAGAATCCTCAAAAAATGCATCTGCAAAAATATGTTTTCAATAATTGTATCATGTTTGTGATGGGCCATTTTTTCGCTTCATGAAAAGAACACTGAACTTTTGGACTGCAAAAAAAACCCTCAACCTAACAAGATTTGTGGCAAGGAAAAGGATATTCTCTGAACTGGTCGATCTGCGCCTTGATATGGTCTTCACAGACCACTCTGAGCTGTTTATAGAGCTTGGCGGATATCTTATGGGAGCACAAGTTTTCAACAGCCTGAAAGACAGAAGGGAATAAATAGCATTAGATTCCATGCATATAATAACGGAATGATAAAATAAATATATACACAAAACCTACTTGATAGAGCTCCTCTAGATTGTACTTTATTGAAGTGCTGTTCTGTATGGCCTCTACTGCTTCCTTCAGCTTCTGCCAGGTCTCATTTGTGTAATTCTCTGGTAATTTGGGCTTTTCTGATATAAGATTATACAAAAAACAAACAGTTATGACTGGCAAGTGTTTTAATAAAGGTCAGGTTTTGATTTCGTTTACACAAGATGACAACATGTGGCACAACGCTGACCACTTAATAAATTATTTATTTTAGTTTAAGGAAAAAGTATGAATAAAGTTACAGTAAGGACATAATCATGGGGTTAAACTGGGTAAACATACACTTTGGGGGTTTAAAATACACCACCAGTCAAAAGTTTTTAATATTTTTTTTAATGAAGTCTCCTCTGCTCACCAAGCCTGCATTTATTTGATCCAAATACAGCAAAAACAGTAACGTTTTCAAATAGTATCTATTTTAAAAACTTTTGTAATGTAATTTATTCCTGTGATTTCAAAGCTGAATTTTCAGAATCATTACTCCAGTCTACAGTGCCACATGATCCATTCTAATATTCTGTTTTGCTGCTCAAAAAAACATTTATTATTATTTATTATGTTGAAAGCAGCAGAGTAGAATTTTTTTCAGATTACTAGAATGAATAGAAAATTCAGAAGAACAGCATTTATCTGAAATAGAAATCTTCGGTAACATTATAAATGCCTTTACCATCACTTTTGATTAATTTAAAGCATCCTTGCTAAATAAAAGTAACAATTTCTATAATTTCTTTCTATACTGACTCCAAGCCTTAGAATAGTATAGTGTGTTACAAAAGCTTTTTATTTTAGATAAATACTGATCTTTGGATCTATTCATCAAAGATCCTGAAAAAAAGTACTTAACTGTTTTAAATATTGATAATAATACAAAATGTTTCTTAACCAGCATATTAGAATGATTTCTGAAAGATCAGGCAACACTGAAGACTGGAGTAATGATGCTGAAAATCACAGGAAAATCATAGCTTTGATCACAGGAATAAATTACATTTTAAAATACATTCAAATAGAAAACAGTTATTTTAAATAGTAAAACTTAAAAAAAAAAAAAACATTACAAATCTTACTGTTCAAAAACTTTTGATTGGTAGTGCATGAAGCTGGTATTTTTGTTAAAACACTTACATTAATATTTATTGTAAAAAAAAATGTTTTAATATTCCTATTGTTTTGTTTCATGTCACAAACTTTAAAAAAATTAAAATGACATAATACTTCAACAGAAAAAAAAAACATGTTCATGAGCAGTTAAGATACAAAACTAAAACTAGTGTTTCAAAGAATCTCAATTTATAGTGTTTTTGTTGATGTTGTTTACTCAAGTTATGTTCCTCCATAAACAAACGCAAGTTGCATAACAAAGTCTAGGCTATATATATAAGCGAGTAAATATAAAAAGCTAGTCTCCACTGTGACAGAAGCACATTTGTAAGAGAGTTACTTAAGTTGTTTACTATTGCTTGAGGTCGTGGCTGTAGCCATCATTTATAGACATCACAGGTGCGTTTGGCCAAAAATGCTGTTTAGGCAGACAGCTTGCCAAGTTTGGAGACACAGCTTAAGATGTTTTCAGAGGACCACAGACTCTTGACCTAGCGTTACCTTTAAAGTTCTTGATAACAAGTTTCTTCGCAGCACCAGGTTTACTGTTGGAAAAGGTGGCGGAGCCCGCAGACTTGGTCAGTCCGTTAGCATGATGCCCGACACCACCGGGCAGGAACACATTTCTCGCCTTTGAACACGACTCAGCAGGGTTACACGACTCCTCGGCCATCTTCACATCCAGTCCGATCAAATCCAGCGGGTCCTCGAACCTCAACTTCTTCTGGATATGCTGCTGCTGCTGCTGCTGCTGTTGCTGTGAACTGGAAGAGCAGGACGTTGTGGAGGAGGAATTACAAATGGCTTTAGGAGACAAAGATATTGAATCAATGTCTTCCTTGTCGGAACTGTTAATTTTCCTCTTCTTAGAAGACGTTAAGCTACTATCGTTGTGAACATCAGAAGCTGCCGGTCTGGGCTCTTGGGCTGGCGGTGGGGGATTAGGGGAAGGTAAACCTGTTGGAAACATGAAAAAAGAAATACCAAATCAAACCGCTAATCTACTAATGCTACAATCCCGGGTGTGGACGCTTTATATTCCTCGGTCTCGGTCGGGGCAAGTGCAACCTCGCGGCTCCGAGTATGAAGAAGGAGAAAAAGAGGATAAACTGAGAAGTGCAGCCCCACTTGGACCCTTCTCTGTTCTTGTTATTGCCAGCAGAGGAAAGATGGTTGAATACTGCTTCCTCTCGCTCGAGCACACTCCGGCGCGCAGCACAAAGTCCGTTGGATTACAAACTGCTTTTCGCCGAGGGCTGTTTGCGCTAAAGCATTCTGCCGGACGCTGGCTTTCAGCTCGGGAGATATGCTGGTATTTTAGGTTTGAGGAAAAGTCCGCGGGGAAATAGTAACTTTTCTAAGAGGCGACGCTGACCCGCCGGAAGTACTTTCGACCGTTGCGCAGCTGCTGTTGAGGCGCGTTGGTTAAGCGCAAGGCCTGACGTTTCCGGTGCTCTCCTCCAGGGGGCGACAACATATCGTTCGCAGACCAGTCTCAAAACTCTTAAAAACACTTGAGATACAGTATTTCACCTTTTGATATTTTAAATAAAATATATCAAGCTATATATAGGTTACATAATAAAGGTTTTAATGTATCATTTGTCTGGGTTCCTGCACATGTTGGAGTGAAAGGAAATGAAGAGGTTGATGTATTGGCAAAACAGTCTCTTAAATCACAAACAGTAGACTTGGAAATTGCATTAAGTAAAGCTGAAGCTAAAGCAATAATTAAAGTTCATACACAAAGCAAATGGCAGGAATATTGGAATATTAATGACACAGGTAGACATCTGTATAACATTCAAAAGATAGTTGGAGGGGGAAGAGATTTGGGTAGAAACAGAAGGGAAGAAATGGTCATAACCCGTATTAGAATAGGACATACAGGACTCAATAAAACTCTCCATATAATAGGTAAACATACAAATGGATTATGTATATATTGTAATCAACTTGAATCTGTACAGCATGTGATAGTGGAATGTCATGCATATGAAAATGAAAGGAAAATATTAAGAGATGTATGTAGAAAATATAAAGTCAAATTTCAAATGGAAAATATACTCGGAGCAGCACTTAAGAAAATATTTGTACAGTTAATCACATTCCTGAAAGAGACGGGTCTGTTTGAGAGAATATTTTTTTTTTATTTATTTATTTATTTTTTTTTTTATTTTTTTTAAATATGTAGTTTGTCTGCCAATCTCTTGTTCCACACTCCAGTCCAGTTGGTGGCGGTAAAGCACCTATCAGTTGGTTTGCCAACCGCCATAAAACGCTTCAGAAGAAGAAGAAGAAGAAGTATTTCACCTTTTTCTTTTTGAAAAGTAAGATTTGTTATGTTTTTTTAAAGAAGTCGCTTGTGCCCACCAAGCCTGCATTTATTTGATCAAAACCCTGCTGAAAAAAACAGCATATGCTGGTTAGGTATGTTTTGGTGCTGCTGAAAAAAACAGCTAAAACCAGCCTAGGCTGGTTGGCTGGTCTTAGCCGGTTTAAGCTGGAAGTAGCTGGTTTTAGCTGGTCTCCCAGCCTGTCCAAGATGGTCAGGCTGGTTTTAGCTGGTGGTTTCCCAGCCTAGCCAGGCTGGAAAAGTGGCCAAAGCCCCTCTAAAACCAGCCAACTAGCCTTGGCTTTTAGCTGATTTTTTCACCAGGGATGCTGGTCCTTTGCTGGTTTATGCTGGTCCTTTGCTGGTTTATGCTGGTCCTTTGCTGGTTTATGTTGGTCCTTGACCAGTAACATGACCAGCATAGACCAGCAAAGGACCAGCATCCCAGCACCAAAACATACCTAACCAGCATCTGCTGTTTTTTTCAGCAGAGAAGTACAGCAAAGCAGTATTTTTTGTAAAATATTTTTACAGTTTAAAATAACTGTTTTCTATTTGAATATATTTTAAAATGTAATTTATTCCTGTGATTTTAATCTGAATTTTTAGCATTATTACTCCAGTCACATGATCCCTCAGAAATCATCCTATTCTGATTTCATTATTGCATTGAAAACAGCTGAGTAGACGTTTTTCAGGTTTCTTTGATTAATAGAAAGTTCAGAGGAACAGCATTTATCTGAAATAGAAATCTTTTGTAACATTATAAATGTCTTTATCATCACCTTTGATCAATTTAAAACATCCTTACAAAAAAAGTATGAATTTATATAATTTGTTTCCCAAAAAAGAGCTTTGAATGTTACAAAAGTGTTTATTTCGTATAAATGCTGATCTTTTAATCTTTCTATTCATCAAAGAATCCTGAAAACTGTTTCTTGAACAGCAAATCAGAATATCAGAATGATTTCTGAAGGATCATGTGAAACTGAAGACTGGAGTAATGATGCTGAAAATTTAGCTTTGAAATCACAGGGATAAATTACATTTTAAAATATATTCAAATAGAAAGCAATTATTTTAAATAGTAGAAATATTTCACAATATCACTGCTTTTGCTGTATTTTGGATCAAATAGATGCAGGCTCGGTGAGCAGTAAAGACTTTTTTTAAAAACATAACTTTTGACAGTGTATAACTGCACTTTATGCCATTTGAATTGCTTTGTGATTCTAAATTGTTTTGATTTAGCTAGAAATTATGTGTATAATGTGCTTTATAATAATATGTTCCCACTATTGAGTCACAAAAGGTCAGCATGTGTTCAACGAACTTTATCTTTTTGAGTGGTTGAAAATGGTTATGATACAGAAAAAAATGTTGCAATATGGTATAACAGTATACACTGTTTTTATTTTTTTTTATATGTGACCATGGAACACAAAACCAGACTTGAGTAGCACGGGTATATTTGTAAGCAATAGCCAAAAATACATTGTATGGGTCAAAACGATAGATTTTTTTAATGCCAAAAATCATCAGAATATTAAGTAAAGAGCATGTTCCATGAACATATTTTGTAAATTTCCCACCGTAAATATATCTAAAATTAATTTTTGATTAGTAATATGCATTGTTAAGAACTTAATTTTGACAACTTTAAAGCCGATTTTCTCAATATTTAGATTTTTTGTGCACCCTCAAATTCCAACTTTCAGCCACATATTGTCCTATCCTAACAAGCCATACATCACAAAAAAAAAAAACTTATTTATTCAGCTTTCAAATGCTGTATAAATCTGAATTTTAAAAAATTGACCCTTATGACTGGTTTTGTGGTTTAGGGTCCTATATGCGAAGTATGCTGTTGTTAACATTTTTTGTTTATTTTTTAAAGTCTGATTTTTGGTGAATTGTACTGAATCCAATTATAGTTTGACCTTGACTATAACCATCATACACAGATTTCAAAACTAATTCAAGGGCTGAGATATGAACCAATACAGAAACTGCTTATCAGAAATTTAAACTTTAAATATTCACGGCATCAAGTAGAAAAAAATGTGATAAATATAGCCTTAGAATCTCTATATAACATTTAGGAATTTACTAATATTAAACTTTCACACATAAACGCAATTTTTCTGTGCCCCTTAAATCAGACTGTATGAAATCAGCACCTACACCTTTTGGTATTAATAATAAAATCTACAGTCGTTTTATAATATACTGCTCAAAAAAATAAAGGGAACACTACTGTGTACATTGTGTTGGTTAAGTGTTCCCTTTATTTTTTTGAGCAGTATAGTTTGTGTGATTAGATCACTGATGTATTTTTATAACTTTAAAACCAGCAAAGTAAATACTTTACATGTTACATTTACTCGCCCAACCGTCTGCTTTTAAAATGCGCCCTGAAACAATAACAAAACATTTCTGTAGCTAGTTCAGTTGATTTAATTACACACAGGTTTGGCAAATGAGCAGTCTTCGTAAACCCGACGTACGGCTCATGTGCAGAAGGAGAAGGAGGAGGAGAGAGTCGTCCTGTCATATGACTTATATGAGCTCAGGTTTGAGGCTGAATTCACAGCGCTGCTGAACCGGGTCACACTCGGTCCGGGCGTCACTTGCCGTCTGTCTGCTCAGAGGAACCAACCACCCGTCGCAATGGCTGTCCGCGGTTGCGTGATCCTGCTGTTTATTCTACTGACTGGTACGTACGAATGTGTTGTTAAACGTGTTATTTCAGATGGTGTCACATTGCAAAAGGAGATATTGAGTTTATTTTTGGGAGATATCGCAGGCCCACAGGAGCGCAAAAGCCTGTTAGCATTAGCATTAGCGTGAATTCTTACCTACGCCAGTAGAAGCGCGTTAGATAATCAGAGCGACCGTCAGCCTGTGGAATAAACATTTAGCGTCCTTACATTGTTTTAAACACATTCATACATTTTAGGCTGATCGGTAAATTGCATAAATTCGTTTTAATAGATTGACTTGTGTATTACGAATCAACTTCTGATGTTTGCCAGCTAGATTGTTAGCGAATTTAAATTTAAAACGACAAGCGGCTAAATGTTTATGTATATGTTTAGAAGATTTTGAATATGTTTGGTAAAATTAAACTCTTAAGAACGTAATTTAATTTAAAAAACAAACAAACAAAAAAACACCGGCCATGTTTCAACTTAGCTCGCTGCCTATATAGACAACAATAATGGGCGCAAAATATTAAGTTTGACGTCTGAAAATGCTCTCTAGGTTGGTAGCTCACTAAGTTTTTAGACACAACGAGTGTGATTCATACTAGGCAGTGCTGCAATAAAACCAGTAAATCATGTGCTGATGTGTTAATTCAACTGTGTTAAAAAATATAATTCTGATTCATGTCGAGACAAACTAAACCGCTGTATTAAGGTTTAAATCATTTAGTTTTTACATTAAACCTTTTTCAGCAAAAAAACAAAAACAAATGTAGGAAGTAATGCCATAGATTTCTCTCACTTGTCATAGATTTCTCACTTGTCACAAACATGTGATCCTGAAGTGCTTGTTCAGTGTATTCTTCTCAACTGCCCTCGTTTATAATCATGTGATGGGTTTGTGACTTTGTGTGTGAAGCGCCAGGTTAATGATTTCATCAAATGACAGGACAGGAGACAGTCACCCATTGCAATGATATAAAGTCTGTCTTAATGTCATTTAAACACTAGTTATCACACACTTGATGACTTTGCAAGTGGTTACAGAGGAAAAACCCTGTGTGGTACACTAAATGACTGAGGATCACATGCTGCCTTACTATTAAGTGACTCCAAACAATATGTGTCCTAAAATAAAACTTATTTGACCACCTCCAACTGGATGGAATCATAATATGAAGCTAAAGAAATCAGACGTGATGTGATTTTTCTGTGAAATCTTATCAACTCTGAATGCTTTAGATTTATGGACTGGCTTTGACTTTTGGCAACTAAGATCAACTCTGCATTGCAAATTAAAAATCAAGTTTTAAAACAAGTACTGTATTCCAGCCTTAAATCAGCTAGGTTTTGGACAATGGCAGATAAAATGCAATATTTTGGAGTGTTAGTTTGCTGCCACTCGGTCAGGAAGGAAGGTACTGGAATGTGCTTGGATTGCTGTTCTTGTTTCCTAACCACAGATGTGGTTGAAAGGCCGTGGTGTGCCCTGGTAGTTTTTCACTTTTGATATAATGCAGAAACAAGTACCCGTTATGTTTTTAAGTGTTTAGATCAGGGGTCACCACACTCGGTCCTGGAGGGCCAGTGTCCTACAGAGTTTAGCTCCAACCCTAATCAAACACACCTGAACCAGCTAATCAAGGTCTTAATATGTATACTTGAAACTTCCAGGCAGGTGTGTTGAGGCAAGTTGGAGCTAAACTCTGCAGGACACCGGCCCTCCAGGACCGAGTTTGGTGATCCCTGGTTTAGATTTAAAAAAAGGCAGGGAAACCCCCACGGCAATGTGAACTATGAGGAAATAACAATGTGCTTCCATCCTGTGCAGGTATTGTGCGTTCTAATGATCTGGTGACGTCGCCATTACCTGCAATAGAAGAGCTCTCCAGCACTCTAACCACCTCCGAAAACCCTTCAACTACCACTTCTGCCCTTGTGACTACAAACGTTACCACACCAGCTCCAACCACCCCACATAACGCAACTAATTCTACTACAGAGCCTCCGATTACCACACATAACACGACTAATTCGACTACAGAGCCTCCGACTACCCCACATAACACGACTAATTCGACTACAGAGCCTCCGACTACCCCACATAACACGACTAATTCGACTACAGAGCCTCCGACTACCCCACATAACACGACTAATTCGACTACAGAGTCTCCGACTACCCCACATCACAACATAACGAATTCCACCACAGAAGCGCCAACTACTAATGCTACAACAGCTCCAACTGCTCCTCCAACCACTCCTCCTATCCCCAACCCAACGGTTGGGAACTACGGTGTCAAGTCAGACAATGCCACGGTCTGCCTTATGGCAAAGATGGGCCTTCAGTTCAGTTTCAAAATGAATGAGGTAGGTGTGAACGGTCTGTATGGAGAAACACAAGAATTGAAAGTTGTACTCTACTGCAAGTTTTTAATTATGTTCTTGTTGTTTAGAGCACCAGCTTTCAGACTGTTAATCTTGACCCTAATGTAACGGAAGTGAGTGGAACGTGTGGAAGTGGTGGCAGTGACTCGTCCCTTCTGCTGAAGTCAGAGGAAATCACCGTTCATTTTGTCTTCACAAATGTAAGTCTTTAAAGAAGAGAGTCAGATATACTTTGGACTAAAGTCCACTGAGGCAAAGGGGTGGTAAATATTCTGGGTTGGGTTTTTTTGCTGTCTATCGGCAATTCTTAAATATTTAGAATTCTTTACGAATTGTACAATCTCTTTTATACGATCTGTTTATTCCCAATTTAGGCTTTGGTTTAGAAATGGACCTTAGTCAGCGTAGTGCCATATTTAATTTTTGACAGGAATGAAAACAAGACTGAGAGCTAGAAGTACAACACGTTCAGTAGATTATATTGTAGTTTAACAACATACTGATTGTTCTGCTGACAAAAACTCCACAAAACAAGTTGAGTTGTGGAAATTACATGATCAAGGACCTTTAAACAAGTTTATGCATCACAGCTTTGATTTCAAAAGTACTGAATTCAGTATGGTGTCTAACCTGATTAAGGTCTCTGGGGTTCACGTTGGACAGTTGTGCTTGTACTTTTTTTTTCCTAAAGAAATTTTTCAGGAAAGTTTTTGTACATATTCATAATTTCATGATATCGGGTTGCATCTGACTTTTTTCTTTTTTTTTTTTTTTAACAGGTTTCACAGAAGTTCCGTCTACATGCTTTGACGTTCTCTGTTAATGTTGGAAATGGTAAGGAAAATTGGAAAAACGATTAATGATTTCTCTATTTTAATCATTTTTAATTTTTATGAAACCGCATCGATTCTTAAATCACATCAATTAGTTTAGCCTATTTTCAGATAATCAGCAACATTGTAGCACCTCCCATCCAGTTAATTGCAATACGCTTTGTGCTTTATCTTTGTTATGAAACAAAGTCTCAGATTTCAAATTCTGTCCATATTATTAGAGTATTCAAACAATAAATGCCGTTTTGGCACTGTTAAATGTGGAGTGACAGATCACTGTAGTGACTCAGTTCAAGAGAAGCACAGGGTGCAGCGCACATTAAACTGATTATCTCTTCCGCTTTAATACTAGTTATGTAACACAAAACGAATAGACATGAATGAACATCTGAAGGTATGTTAAAAGAGTACAACTTACTGAAAACTATCCGTTCTCATGTAATTGCTCAATCAGTGCTTCAACCATGCAAAGACCTCAATATATAACAGCTTGTTAACCATGTTACGTCACATTTACCTCAGAAAAAACATATTCAGTCTCGCTAGTCAGCTAAAAAACTCTAAAGAGGAGCATTTTGCTTAATATATGTACCATATAACATATACAATTTTATTTTTACTGTTATTTAACATTTAGTGTACGTTTAAATAAATTTGTCAAGTTTTATGACAGCCACCATTTAAGTTTTTATATTAAAAAAAAACTGAACTAGAAATATAATTATGTAATTGTAAAGTTAGTTTTACATATTTAATTTTTCATAAACAATTGAGTGTAATTGAAGTGTATTTAAATCAGTTAATTTAAACCTTTAGTATTATAGTGATGTAGTACTGATGACACTTGTGTATAATTTATGACAGCATTTGAGCGATTTTTTTTTTTTTTTTTTTTTTTTTTTTTCCTATAGAAAATTTTCCTTGTACTGTACCTGATATACTGTATATCTAAAATCAATATTGAAACTGTAGTGAATAGAAATTGTATCGTGAAACTTGTGTTAAAACCCAGCCCTATATAAAGTGTTTGTTTTCATTTTAAGATGATAAGCCAATATTAAAAATCTGGACTATTTTGTTAATTTACAAACTAAAATATCGGACAAGTAAATCAATTTTTACTCGTTTTAAATGCTACAAGTGAATGTAGGCATAACCAGATATATTGTGTATCTCTTGTCACGTAATCATAATCTGTCCTTTGATTGGTCTTCCCTCAACAGGAAATGTCTTCAATATCTCCAATAATAATCTTTCTCTGTGGGAGGCATCTGTTGGAAGCTCCTACATGTGCAAAAAAGAACAGAGTTACAACATCACTGACAAGCTTACCCTCAACACATTCGAGCTACAAGTGCAGCCCTTCGGAGTCCAGAACAACAAGTTTAACACGGGTATGTATTTGTTTGTGATGCCACAGAATAAAACTGAGATGATTATCTCATCACAGGTAATTATACAGCATATGCGTAACTCATAACTGGACTTTGTCCTTTAGTGCTGTAATTTAGCACCTACTTTTTTGCACGCACTAGCATTGCTTTTCTGAGGGGTGTGAAAAGCCACTTTACTTTCCTGCACATATTAGTGTTAATTTTGTAGCGTAGGCTCCGCTCGCATGCAGAACTAAATCTGATAAGCACGTGGTTTCCTGTAATCATATCAAAGTGACTTGCTAGACCAAGATCACTGAAAGCAAAAACTACATGACAGACACTCAAGGATGAATGAAGTTTAAAATTGATTCTGATAGACAAAGAACATGTGTTATATTTTTGGCAACACTTCACAATAAAGGTACATTTGTTAACTTTAGATAACTACATGAATTAACAATGAAATATGGTTTAAATAAATTAATTTCAACAAAGCATTATGTTAATATCCACTGGACAAAAGAGATGTCAAAAGTTTACACCCCCTTTCAGAATCTGCAAAATGTTAGTTATTTTAGCAAAATAAAAGAGATCATACAAAATGCATGTTGTTTATTTTGTACTGGCCTGAATAAGATTTCACATAAAAGATGTTTACATATGGTCCACAAGAGAAAATATTAGTTGAATTTTTAAAAATGACCCCGTTCAAAAGTTTACATACACTTCATTCTTAATACTGTGTTGTTACCTGAATGATCCACAGCTGTTTTTTTTTTTTTTTTTTTTTGTTTCGTGATGGTTGTTCATGAGTCCCTTGTTTGTCCTGAACAGTTAAACTGCCCGCTGTTCTTCAGAAAAATCCTTCAGGTCCCATAAATTATTTGGTTTTACAGTATTTTGTGTATTTGAACTCTTTCCAGCAATGACTGTATGGTTTTGAGATCCTTCTTTTCACACTGAGGACAACTGAGGAACTCGAATACAAATATTACAGAAGGTTCAAATGCTCCAGAAGGGAAAAAAACAAAATAAAACATGCATTAACCATGCATTTCACTTTCAAGAGCTGGGGGTGAAAACTTTTGAACGGAATGAAGACTGAAGAATGTATTTTTCTTATTTTGCCTAAGTATCATATTTTTCATTTAGTACTGCCCTTCAGAGGCTACTGAAGATAGTTACATGTTTCCCAGAAGACAAAATAAGTTAAATTTACCCTAAACTTAAAATTCAAATAGTTTTCACCCCCCCACTCTTAATGCATTGTTTACTTCTGAAGCATCAGGGTGTGTTTGAACCTTTTGTAATTTTTGCATATGAGTCCCTCAGTTGTCCTCATTGTGAAAAGATGGATCTCAAAATCATACAGTTATTGTTGGAAAGGGTTACAATATACAAAAAACCTAGAAAACCAAAGAATTTGTGAGACCAGAAGGATTTTTCTGACGAACACGAGGCAGTAAACCTGTTCAGGACAAACAAGGGGCTCAAGAACAACTATCACTAAAAAAAACACACACAGCTGTGGATCATTCAGGTAACAACACAATTAAGAATCAAGTGTATGTAAACTTTTGAACGGGGTCATTTTTATTATTTTGGTAAAATTTTAAAAATAAACATTTTGCAAGGTGTATGTAAACTTGACTTTTTAAAATTTTAATAAATCTGTAAAGTCTCATAGAAATGACCCAGTTTTACCACATGAAGTGTCTGATTATGATGTGTGTGTGTGAAGTGTTTTGAGAATATCTGCAGTGGTGTTAATGAGAAGATAGCAGCTTCATCTTACGTTCATTCATGTTCTCTTTGTCTGCAGCCCATGAATGTTCAATGGATGACACCAGCCTCTTAATCCCAATCATTGTTGGTGCCGCTCTGGCTGGTTTGATTTTCATTGTTGTGATTGCATACGTGATTGGTCGACGAAGGACCTATGTTGGATATCAAACACTGTAATGCAACAGAATCACAGAATCAAATCCTGGGTGTTTTAAAGGGACACACAAGCCTGTTCCTGGACCATTGTAAATATTGTGGGTTTTTGTGCAATCTCAATTGGCAAAAAACATTTTGTCCTAATGTGGTAAATTAATCCACTGGCCCTTAAACTGCAACATATTGAAAATCGAAAGATACAGTGGCACTCCAGGACCAGAGCTTCCCATTTAGAACTAAGTTTGTGTGTGAACCACATCTCCCCTCTTCAATTTTGTGTTTGTGTGAAGTAAGTGCATGGTCTCTTTGTGTTTTGGCTTATCTTATTGTATTGCTTAAAATGCAAATTATTGATTACATCGTGGCCAATTTAAAATGATTGCTTCATATCAGACCCTGCACTTGCTTCTCTTAGACATTCCTCTTTTTTGCTATTAATTTAGCTCATTTAATTTGTACCCATCAAATCTATCATTACTGTATTTACAGATTTACCCTGAAGCCACTTTAGATTTCACATGTCTTGCAGCATTTGGGTTAAATATTAAACGTAATTCCATAAACAGGTTGTTACTCTGCATTATAGTGACCGACCAGCTCACATTTATTGAAATCAGGTGCTTTTGCATCATGTTAGTCGTCCTGTGAGGGAGAAAACATATAAACATGGTGGACGGCTCGTTCATATAATTGAAATTCTAGAACAGAAAAGCAAATGCTTGAATGTTTAAACTACACAAGCATTTTAAAAATGCAGACCTTTGCAGTAAATGTTGAAATGCTATTTAAATGCTGTTACAAAGTAGTATTGGTAATGCTTTGTTACCCTTTATTGGGATTTAAAAAGGGACAGTTAATTATAAATCTGCCATTTTGTCTGCTACTCTTCACAATTTTGCATTATTTACATCTATTCTAGCCTTTGCAGATGCTAAATGTGAATTTTATTTGCTGCGAGATGAGTATTTGCACCTGTTTGTAGTGGCTGTGGATCTTTCTTTTTTTTTTTTTTTTTTTTTTCTCTTTTTTTCTTTTTTTTTTGTGTACTTTCTTTTGTTACATTTGACATGTGTTTTCAGTTGCTGAGCCTTTTCAGAATATATATAGTATTTTTCTTTCTCTTATCACATTATGGCTCTCTAAATTTCACATTTGTTTTTGGTTTCATTTCCATTGAATTTTTCACTTTATGCACTATTCTGATTTAGTCTATGCAGCACCCACACAGAATTTTTTGTAAATGTTTGTTTTCACTATAGCCAGGACAAATTAAACCATCGAAACTGGTCACTGGTAATTTTGTGCCTTGCTTAATGCAGTTACCTATGCTTGCCATCCAATCGTCAGTAACTTGTAAAATAAAATTGGATTCATATTTCTTTTCTTCGTTTCCCCTATAAGCATACTTGTGTGACAGTTTTTTCTTGCAGACTTGTGAAAAGGGATTTCTTATCTGACTGCCCTAATCATTTGATGTGTCTCATAAGATTTGGTTGTTTTGCAATGGAATGGCTTTGTTTTAATGGGCTTTTAGCTGCAATAAACGGAGAAAGACAATTGTGTATAACATTAAAACTGGTGTGGGCCATCTTTTCAGTCTTATTCAAAAACTACCATGCAAATGTCATAAATTCTGTTTCAGATACGGTCTGGCTGTTTGTTTTTCCTCATTCGTTCTCTTTATTTTCAGCTGAGGATTGCGTCGCAGATGACCCTGATAACTTCATTGTCCCTATAGCGGTGGGAGTTGCCCTGGCTGTCCTCGTTATTATTGTCTTACTGGCCTATCTGATTGGAAGAAAGAGAAGTCAGACCGCTGGCTATGAGCAATTTGATTCGTAATATCAATCTGAGAATATAGTTCTAGCTAATCAATTAGTATTTCAGAGATCAAGACATTTCATTTTTTTTTTAAGTGCACATGAAAATTTAAAATTGAGTCTCACGTTTAAAATCTTTTATTGCCAGTAGGCTTCTATGGAACATAATATAATGGCAATTCTCCATCGACCTGACTGAATTGAGTTTTGTTGTGATTAACAAAATCTTTTGAGTGCCTAACAGTGCTGTTTTTTTTCCGTAATCACTCACCCTCCCTTTCTCTCTCCCTTTTCTCCCAGCGGAGGAATGCTTTCTGGATTCTGATTTGAGTTTTCTCGTGCCCATTGCTGTGGGTGTGGCTCTCAGCTTCCTAATCATCCTAGTGCTTATCTCTTACCTGATTGGCCGGCGGAAGAGTCGCACTGGTTACCAGTCCGTATAACAACCCAAGCTGCTGCCATCTTGCCTCTAAACCCGGCTTGTCCTTTACATTTATATTTGCTCCCCTCTCTCTTCCGGTCCTCTTGGCTTTCTCTTTTGCCCTGCAAACTGCTCGACCCTTCTCACCTGGCAGCGCTAACTGCTGATAACACCCCTGTTTCTAACATAATTATATCTCTGAGCTTTAATCATTTCCTGTGTACGATTTAAGCGTTTTCTGAATGATGTGGTATATTTCTGCTTAATCACACTTGAGGCAATGTCGACCGGCATGATTCACTTGTTTAGTGTAAGCACAGGCTGTCTAAAATCCACTGGCATTGCGCTGTATGTTAAATGCATGGGGAAAAAAAAATTATTATTCCCCCTTTTATGGGAGTTTTGGTTTTTCTTGCTCTAAGGATGCTCAGTTCTGGTTGCTGTGACTTCTATTCATGTGAACTATTATTATGAATGAGTGATGCAATTTTAGAATGAGGATTCTTCTGAGTTTATTAACCATTGAATGTAAATGCTCAATTAGTTCTGTAATTGTACTCTCGTGGATCAGTTGTTGCCGAGATTAGGGGTGAAACGTATCCTGGCACGTTTTCTTAATCCGCAGAGCTAATGATGATAAGTCTTGCACTTAGCACATTGTATTATAAAGGGACACTATTTTTTTTTTGTGACATTTACCAGCATTTTAAAAATTAAGATTTTTCTTTTTGTTGTTGATCATGCTTTTGTTAATTTCATTAGGTCCCTCTCAGGGAATGTTGGAAGTGTTACAATAGGCCTGTTAGTACGTGGGTTTGTGGATTTAGTTTGTCATTTCTCTGGACACATCCATACAATGTACAAAATACACCTTTTCTGAGACCAAAGCTACAAGTTCCTGTGTATTTTCAGTCTATTTTCTGCTCTGCATAGTGAAAATACTAATAACCGTCCAAACCAGTTCATTTGTATACCTTTTTTTCGTAGTTAATTCCCCCCCAAAAGGATTTAAGCTGTTAAAACAAACTCAAACACCAGTATATCTTTGTTGTACTATAGTGTGCCTTTTAGTTATATTTCTTTGTTCCTTCTCTATAAGACCTTTATCTGTCAGGTTAAGAATGTTGGTTCAAAGTTTCAAAGTGGAGAAAATTTCAATAAAATGGCTTTTGTTTTTGTACAGCAGTCTTCCTGTCTTTTTGTTCTCTTGCTTTTACATGTAACCCGGGGTAACAAAACCAGTCATAAGGGTCTGAATAAATAGGCTTTTCATTGATGTATGGTTTGTTCGGATGGGACAATACTTGGCTGAAATACAACTATTTGAAAATCTGGAATCTGAGGGTACGAAAAAATCGAAATACTAAGAAAATCCAAATGTATTTCTTTAGCAATGCATATTACTAATCAGAAATTACTTTTTTTTTTTTTATATTTAAGGTAGGAAATTTACAAAATATCTTAATGGAACGTGATCTTAATATCTGAATGATTTTAGGCGTAAAAGAAAAGTCTATCATTTTGACCAATACCACGTATTTTAGGCTATTGCTACAAATATACTCATGCTACTTAAGACTGGTTTTGTCAAGCCACAAAAACAAAGTGTTACTAACCACCCAGCCTAATAAGAATGAAAAAAGGCAAGTAAATAAAGTTATCAAAATCTTGAGTATATAAGCCATATACTCTGCTTCTTTTAAATGTTGGGGGCGTGTCTGCTGTCAGTGAAACTACGCCCAGTAGCAAGAAAGCTGCTGCCTCTTTTAACTGTAAAATACAAAGAAATTTAAATGACCAGACCGAGCTGTTTTGTAAATTATCAGGTAATAGGCATTTACGTGACAAAGGCATAGCTATCTATTAAACTGTAGTTTGTAGTAGTAATTTGCGATTGTGCCCTCTAGTTATTAGTGCGCCGTCGAGACATGATTTCAGGCCCGCCCAAAAAAATCCTGAACACAAAAATGGTGAAAAGCGGTTCAACGGTCTAACTCAGTGTTGCCAAGTCCACAGGTTCGCCACAGAATTCGGCTACTTTAACACTGTTGCTGCGGGTTGTTTTTCTTATCTGCAGATTGAAGTGACCCCAATAATGTGATATGGAATGCAAATTTTACCAGGGAAACCCTGCCAAAAAACTTTAATTTTTGTAATGTGTTTTCAGCAATACATTTCTGAAATGTATAATGTGTTGAGAGACAATTCTCTGAATTGCCTTTACACAGACTTAAAGAATTTATTGATTTTATACGTTAGTCCTGAGGTGTTAAGCAACTAGTTTTACATGGTTCACATGACTTTCACAGTCGTAACCTCTGGCTTCCACTGATGGACTTGGATCAGCAGTGTTGCTATAAAAGTTATATAAATATAAATTATGCCTGTGTTACTGGAATACTAGAAGCATCTCGCTTCAGCCTGCATATTACAGCAAGATCTGCCTATTACTGTTACCGAATGCACATAAGTGAATGGAAATTTGAGTTTGAAGAGGACCTATTATGCCCTTTTACAAAATGTAATATAAGTCTCAGCTGTCCCCAGTAGGTGTCTCTAAAGTTTCAGCTATATAAATCATTCATTATATAATTTTGAAAATGCCCATTTTATTGGAAGAAGAAACATGTTCATTTTGTGCATGTCTCTTTTAATGCAAATGAGCTGCTGCTCCCCGCCCCCTTTTCCAGAATAGGTATGTGCCTTTACAACTCCTACCTCAGACACTCTGTTTGGTTTTAATTATCATGTCTGTTGCACTGGAATCGTGCGTTTTAAACCATATTAGTTAAAACATCTGATATAGTGTTTTCTGAGCGCACATATCCGAAGCAACTGGCACAGAAAGTGACTGTCACATGGCATGCAAGTAATAAACTAAGTTCTCTTTCATATCTTATTGCGCTTAAACAAGGCAAACAACTTTTCAATCACGTTTATATTAGATCTGTGTGGCTGCAGCGTAATATACAGTAAATAATTCAATAAATCCTCTGCTCTCTTGTCTTCCCTGAGGCTGAGACTCTAAATAGTGTTCTGTGCTTGAACAGTTAGCAAACTTTGCTCAAACTTTCACCATGGTGTTGGAGCTGGTGCACCGTTGTCGCTTGCGAAAACAAAATTGCGGCGTCATGGGTGGAAACGTGCAGATTAAGGGCCAGTAAAAATATTTACTGGGTTGTATATAGCACTTAAACATGTAAAAAGTCATATTTTCTTGATATGTCACCTTTAAAGTTTGCAATTCTGAGTGACCATCTCAAGCATTGTATCATTATAGACAATACCATGCATATCCCAACTTTCTTCTAAAGAGAATGGAAGACTGAGCAGAAAGGTTTGATTCCGTTAATTCTCATCCATCTTTATTGTTTATGCTAGAACATGAGTGCGTTTAAAAACATGAGCTGGCAAATCTTTGTCAGCCAGTGGATATTTCGTCGCATTTACTGAATAACAAAGATGTGCAGTTACCAATTTCCATCTCACTATTACACTTTGTAACTGTTTGTACCATGTCAATATATTCAAATACAATTAATAAATAATACTGTTGAAATCCTCCTTACAGGCAACTGAGCAGATATTTTCACTCAGAGATGAATTATGTGACATCCTTGTTTAGTTTATAAGAAGTACTGGTTGCATGCTTGACAAAAGAAAGATCAACTTGTATCTCGTTACGAAGCTCTGTGAAAACGATGAAATGGGATTTCTATCCCGCATTTCAGTAAAACACATATGCCTCTGGAATCAATTTAGTTGCACATCCAAAGAAAAGGAAAAAGAAAAATTTAGTCCAAAAATGTACAATCAATTATTAATTCTAAACAACGTCTGATTGTTATTCAAATAAATGAGCAAGCAAAAGAATAATGTTAAGTCGTTTCAGGCCTTTTTCTTCATCCAGAGGGGGAATTTAAAGGAGACTTAAAAGAAAAATCATAAAAAAAAATACTTTTCTGTTTTAATTTGTGTTATATACACATCTGACTTAGCAAAAGAACTGATCAAAAAGGTTTAATAAATGTTAATTCTACAGTCTACACAGATCTAGAGAATTGTTTTGCCTACGTCTCATTGTAGACCGTACGTTTGAGTGATTATGCCTCAATAGCTATAATTGCAACCTACATGTATTTGGACATCTTCTCATATCTTCATTTATCCTATAATGAAATCCTGGTAGGTGTCAGTCTCTAGCATGTGATCTATGAATCTCAGTCTTTGCTTACTGGGAAATTTGTTTGAAAAAGTAGTGTAGCTCTGACGCGAATAGCACAGTGGCTGCCGGAGGCATAATCAGAGGGCTAATGGGTAAAGACAACACCCAGTGTGCTATTTCATTTATTATAACATACTCTGAGAATTTTAATTTCAATTTCTCTAGGTCTACTGCCACCCTACGCACCAACTTGTAAAGTGAAAGACACACTACCCAGGAAACGGTCGGTTGGGGAATCGTTGATGATGCCCTTGCCGTTTAGTTTGCATTGAACGTGTAGTTGGGTGTCATACTGGACCGTAGGAAAGCGCACGGCCACCAGCGGGGAAGAGTAGTTTACCTGTTGGTAGAAATGGTGAAAAATGCTATGAAATTATAGTAATTCTGACAAATGCTGAGACAAATGTGAAGCAGGATCACTTACATGTCTCAGTTTCCCATAATAAGGATAGTACCGCAAGTTGAAGACATTGGTATTGTTTGGATAGAACTTGACTTCGCCGAGGCCTTCGGTTGACCCTTTCTGGAAGAACATTGGCAAGCATTGGGTTACATAATATACTGTTACATGTGACCCTGGACCACAAAACCAGTCAAAAGTAGCATGGGTATATTTAGAGCAAAATACCAAAAATTCATTGTATGGGTCAAAATTATCGATTTTTCTTTTATGCCAAAAATCATTAGGATTATCATTAGGATTATTAATATATCAAAACCTCATTTTTAATTGCTAAGAACTTCATTTGGACAACTTTAAAGGTGATTTTCTCAGTATTTAGATTTTTTTTGCACCCTCAGATTTCAGATTTGCTAAATACTGTCCTCTAACAAACCATACATCAATGGAAAGCTTATTTATTCAGCTTTTGGATGAGCTTTTTGATTGATGTATCAATCAAAATTTAAAAAAAAAATGACCCTCTTAACTGATTTTGTGATCTAGGGTCACAAATAAGCTTTCCATTGATGTATGGTCTGGAATCTGAGGGTGCAAAAAAAAAATCTAAATATTGAGAAAATTGCCTTTAAAGTTGTCCAAATGAAGTTATTAGCAATGCATATTACTAATCAAAAAAATACGTTTTGATATATTTATAGTAGAAAATGTACAAAACATATTTATAAAAAATGATCTTTACTTGATATCTTAATGGTTTTTGACATAATTTAGCATTTCAACCCATGTAATGTATTTTTGGCTATTGCTACAAATGTACCCGTGCTACTTACGACTGATTTTGTGGTCCAGGGTCACATATTGCATAGTTATAACTTTACAGTATAAATAGATTATGTTAGTTACTAATTGTTACCTTTACTCCACATGTAACATTTACTGGAGTGCCTTGACCAGGCAGATACCCGAGAATCTGTCACAACAGAAAACAGTCAAGCATATATAAATGTAATAGCACTGGCAATGCAGGATTTGTTCATTTAGTCATAGCTTATATTAACCACTAGATGGCAGTAGAGCTTCAGAGCGTTATTTAGTTTTGGAGGGTCTTTGTTCTACGAACAAAATCATGTTTGTATAGTATGTTCCAAACTCTTGTAATCTCACCCGATTCATTTTAACGAGGATGCAGGGTTTCCCTTTTGAGTAGCCGAAATCTTTGTCCTGCAGTCCGGAGCATTCACCCAGCCAGGACCTCTTAAACTGACATGCCTTGCGCTCGGCACTCTCCTCTAAGTCGTCTTGCATGAAATACGTATTTCCTCCGCACGGAATGTTCCGCCTATCCTGCACTGTATCTTCATAGTCTGCACCAAGCCATGGCGGGAAACCGTAATAAAAGAGATGGAAGAGAGAAAAGAGAGAGAGAGACCATAAAATAACCAAACAATGGCTGTTGCCCAGCCTGGCCTCTACAACTTACAGGCCAACACAAAAAGTGGGGCCCTGGCAGCACTGAGCAGTTACACTGAGCGCACAAAAGGGTTTCCCTCCTTGTCAGTATTTCTATAGACCGCAGGACTTGTTAAACAGCATGCTGGAGCGATTTGAATCTGTGTCCGCTGAACAGAAAACGTATCTTCCCTATTAAAGAGTGTAAAGCCAAACTCAATAACCTTAGTTGTTCTCTCATCTAGGACTTACGTCTCAGATGGGCTTCCAGTGCTTTCGCATACTTCCTCCACGAGCTTCGGTCAGAGGCGTTGAATGCAATGTCAAAGCCATGAGCTACATCTACATGCGGAAACATTGTCATACCTGCAGGGAGAAACAGATTTTGAACAGAAATGAAAATACAGGAATAGTGTATTAAGCTCATGTACTTAAATTGTGCTTGTTTACTTATATATTATTTTGTAATACTTATATATGTGACCCTGGATCACAAAAACAGTCATAAGCTGGATAAATAAGCTTTCCATTGATGTATGGTTTGCATAGGACAATATTTGGTCGAGATACAACTATTTGAAAATCTGGAATCTGAGGGTGCAAGAAAATCTAAATACTGAGAAAATGCCATTAAAGTTGTCCAAATGAAGTTCTGAGCAATGCATATTACTAATCATAAATTAAGTGCTGATATATTTATGGTAGTACATTTACAGAATATCTTTATGGAACATGACCTTTACTTAATAGTGCTACTTATGACTGGTTGTGTAGTCCAGGTTCACATATTATATATAAAAACAATATATTTTACATTTAAAAACTATATTATTTAATATAATATAATATAAATTTTTTTTTACAATTGTAACTTTAAATTGTCCATCCATCCATTCTTCAAACCACTCATTCATCTTTAGGTTTGCAGGATTTGTGGAATAAAAATAATAATAATAATAATAAATAAATACATTTATATTTTTATATATATATATATATATATATATATATATATATATATATATATATATATATGTATATATATATATAT
>NC_133376.1:31856457-31955751 GCF_049309525.1 Garra rufa
CAACATTTGAAGTGGATCAAAACCTTTCATCAAAGTTGTCCTAAAACCAAAACAACACTCATTGTAAATTGTCTTAAGAAAACTTTGATTAAATTATTTGATCCACTTATATATATTTTTTTAAATAATAATATTTTTAATTAATTGCTATTACAAATAAAAAGAAATATGTGTATATATACATATATACATGTATATATATATATATATATATATATATATATATATATATATATGGAGGAGGGGAGGGGCTGCATTTGAAGTGGATCAAAACCTTTCATCAAATTCTAAATTGTCTTAAGAAAACTTTGATTAACTTATTTGATCCACTTCAAATGTTGACTACTATATTATACTATATATATATATATATATATATATATATATATATATATATATATATATATTCACTCTTCACAAAGTAAAATGCAGATTTTTCCAACCTGGTGGCATCACTCTGTCATTGTAGGTGGGAGCATATGGACTAATTGACCACATCAGGCAGCACATACAACCAGCAAACATGGCCGCAAGGAAAATGTATAATGCTGAGTAGAAGAGCAGAATAAGACCTGGAAAAAAAAGATTAAAAAATAAATAAAGCAAGATCTCATTGATGAAACCTCTTATAAATCAGTTCAAATAACCAATTTACATAAAGTGAAATGCACACACCATGTATCTTTCATTCAGCTTACCACTCAAATACTAAAAATTTTTGGTTGTTATTACTCATTCTTAATCAACCATTCCATTGTGGAAGTGTTTACAACACTAAGTCAATGAAACTCAGCATATGAGACCCAACAGAAAATGTAGCGCAGCCATTGTCCTTTAATTTTCAATTAAGAGTCCATTAACAGCTGATCAAATGGGACGTGTCATCAAACTAAATGGCTTTTGCTATGCAGACAATTTCTCTGGGACTAGCTGCAGCCCACAAAGGCCTTTCTGTTCAAGCCTGGTGAAAATTCTCCCAGCTGTCCTTTCACTCAGGAACACAGTGAACCTCCGGTTGCCATCACAGTGACGGTCTTTTGCAGCCATACAGAGCCACGGCCAGCTCCAAGGAGCCCGATCACCCCATTCTGGCATTGTGAGGCCTCTGCGCTCTCCTCCTTTCATGGGACACGCATCACAGCACTCCAGCAGCCCCTCCCCTCCTCCGCTAAGGAAGACTACGGCTGTTTATTTAATCCACCTCCAACACATTCCCCATCATATCATGCCCATGTAAAGCATAAAGATACTGCGTTACAACAAATGCTCAATGTGGCCTATTGGTGCATTGACATTTCCTTCTGTATCCCTAGGAAACTTTCATATTGCTGTTTAGATCTGTCGTCCCAATGGGAATTTGCTGTGTTGCTCAGCAACGGGACGTTTAGCGGCAGCCATTGGCTACTCTGTCATCGTCGGACGTCTTCAGGAAATGCTCCCTGCCAAAAAAGTTCTGAGCTACATGTAGATCTAAGAGCGTGTTGGAGGAGATCTGGAGGTCAAGGGAGCTTTGGGAAAGAGGGAGAGGAAAGCACGGTAGGGGTAAATGGAATGTGATCCCGGGCCAGCTAAGGGACTGTGACATTCGCTCTCCCGCTGAGGACCATTCCCCAGGCAGTCTGTTTTTGTCAAGATGTCTCTAAGCTATCTGTGCACCTATGTAAACACTAAGCTTGGACATGCACACACACACATGCACCCACAGCGACAGCGTGTACATGCACACACACTTGAGCGAGCAGAAGCACAGCTCGTCCCCCCCAACTCATTCCCATAACTCCACTAAAAATGGAAAATAATGAGCAAACACAATAAGCAATAGTCTCACTCGCCTTTGCTTCTACAGCGAGACCGAACATCACTAATTAAAGACTTCGTTTACAGTCCAAGTACAATTTGGATGCACTCCCTCACCCACAGACAAACACCCTTTATTTCTGCCTCTGAAACGGGTATCTGGTTGTGTACATTCAAATATAATTTTGTCTTGTTACTCACTCCAGCTCTTCCCCGAGCGGCCCATAAACTCCTTAGTCTCTGCGTTCCACAGGTAAGTCTTTAAGTCATCGATTTTCTCATGCAGCGTCCTCTTGGGCTTTGGCTTGGGCTTCCATTTCTCAAAGTTAAGGTCGTCCTGCTCCAGAGGCTGATGCTCTACCAATCCTTCCTGTTCCACTTCCATGGCCTCCGCTAGCTCGTGTTTATGAAGTGATCCTGCGCGCTAAAAACAATATGGAAAGTTCAAAAATACGTTTTTCTGAATCTCAATAGTAAGTGGTGTTAACCATTAACTGGTTAAAAACGAATACTGTCTGATGTTCTTGAAAATAAAAGGCTAAAGCAAGTGCATGAAAGCAGTGTGAATGAAAGACGTTTCACAATCCCATTGATCTATGAGAGGCAGAAGAGGACCCACACACTCGCTGACCCATGTTGGGAGATCTAACCTCTCACAGCTGCACAGGGTCACTCTTCAGCCAGATGTTACGCACTCATTCTCAATATTAAGACACGCATAAAATGCGCCTAAAAAGGCTTCAGTATGTTACCATTAGTTCATGCATTTGGTTTCATTAACTAACAATGAAAAAGCCATCTAGGTTAATGAAAATTTCTACACAGTATAAACAGAAACATTTCAAGTTGTATAAATAAACAGTTACTAATATATTGTAAATGAACATGAAATATGTGACCCTGGACCACAAAGTCATAAGGGACCATTTTCTGAAATAAATAAGATTTGCATTGATGTATGGTTTGTTAGGATAGGACAACATTTGGCCGAGATACAACTATTTGAAAATCTGAGGGTGCAAAAAATCTAAATACTGAGAAAATTCGCCTTTAAAGTTGTCCAAATAAAGTTCTTAACAATGCATATTACTAATCCGAAATGAAGCTGTGATATATTTACGAAAGAAAACTTACAAAATATCTTCACTGAACATGATCTTTACTAAATCCTAATGATTGATGACCCATTCACAATTTTTGGCTATTGCTACAAATATACCCATGCTACTTATGACTGGTTTTGTGGTCCAGGGTCACATATAAATTGTTCATTTTACTTCATGATACCTAATTGCCATACAACTGCAACTTACTTTTTACTCAGTGTTATTTAATATGACTGGTTCAGCTTGCTTACATTAATAAAAGTCATTTTTAACAACCACGTCATGTAGAAACATCTCCTAAACAGTTACTAGAGGGATTTTCAAATCCCCCTACTACGATATATCAACAGGCTTAATACAATATATCAACTTTATGAATGAATAATTAGACTAATTAACGATAAGCAGCTGAAAAACCTACCAGATGTACCAGAAATACCAGACATTTGACCTACAACTGGGTACTGAGCACTAAATCCAGCAAGATATGGTCATTACAACGCCCTAATGAATGGTAACCACATAACTGTGGTGCATTATGGTTATGGTAACTTGCCAGTTTTGAAACTTTGCCTTCCAGGAGCAGGTCCTCCGCCCCTCCCGCGGTAGAGTCGCGCTCCATGATCTCTCACTGAAGAATAAAGGTACTTGTTAAACCAATCACATATACGAGCGGTCCAGGCGATTTACTGCGAGATTTCAGTCCACGAATAAACTCTGCAGCAGTCCAAAAAAAGTCAAACACTGTGTGAAAGAGTTTATTTCCCCCTTTTTTAAAAAAGAAAAAGGAGAATAGGGAATATTTCGATGTCTTCTGTAAAGAAGAAAATGTGGGGGGGAAACGTGTGCCCCCAAAATAAAGTGTTGATGAATGTACTGAGGCGATATCTTCAGGTTCACTTCACGCTGGCTGCACAAAAGTTAATTCTAGTCAAGAATTGGTTTTGAATTTCATTCAGTTTTCCTACAACGGATGTCGTGTGCGGAGGAGCTTCTCGCTAGGAGTCGAGCATCATAGTGAATGGAGTTGAGCTGAAGAGGGAAAGTGGGGGTGGGATACGAAGTGGAGTTTTTTTGGCAGCAGCTTCGTTTAGTGTTGTGTGGAATTCTGTACACGCACAGCACATCGTCTCATTGTCTGCAGAAACAAGCTCTATGCAAAGACCCACAGCTTTATAAGTTTCTGTTCTGATCTGCATTTGCCGTTGTCAATCACAAAGCACGGCATCAGCAACCATATTACAACACTGAGGTTTAGTATGCAGGAGCCTTCACTAAACAATCCCCATTGACTCGCTGGGCCGATAAACTGGAGAGAGTATTCACGAGTATTACATAATGCATTAAAGAGACAAACGCAAAATTGTGTAATATGTGCCAGCTTTGGTCCGCGTTGGCGTCAAAAACGTAATAGATTCACAAAGTTGACATCGAGCTTAATATTTGTACACAGATCACGTTGAGCTCCGTGAACCCGCTGATTTTTTTAAACCTGAAAAGAACTCGCGTCATGGAAAATTCGGTCTTGTCTGGTTCTTTCTGCTTTCTTTGGTGGAGAGCAGGTCATTTAAAGAAAGAGCATCAAGGACTGAAACGAGCAAATGCAATCATTTACTTTGTGACAAAACCGGGCTGGAGGAATAGAGATCAATATATTTAATGTAGCGTTTTATTTCTTTAAATGTTTACACAGACAAGTACACACTAATGTAGTAGTGAATGAATGCTTGTTTTGGTCAAAATTAAAGGCGATCCAAGGATCCATTCAATAGGCCCCAATCTTACGTTGAAGCAATTACCAAAAAGAAGGGTCACTAAAACTGAGTATGGCTGAAAGTATAGCTTTAACTGCACATTTTGAGCTCTGCATCATGTTAAATATCATTTGTATGTATGTATGTGTGTGTGTGTGTGTGTGTGTGTGTGTGTGTGTGTGTGTGTGTGTGTGTGTGTGTGTGTGTGTGTGTGTGTGTGTGTGTGCGTGTGTGTGAGAGAGAGATGCATCAATATAAACAATAAAACGATATACTGTTTTAAAATGAACAGTTTGATGTCAGCTAGATCTCAAGCTGAATGAGTGAACAATAAGATAAACAAAAAGCAAATTAAAAAATAGAGGGAAAACTATTCGGAAAGTTGCTTGTCTATTTTCAAACTTCAAACTGTCTTTTTGTGTCACCAACTACCTGATGATGGCGCACTTTCATTACTTTGATATTTCTAGCCCTACTTGTCTAGTTCTTATACTTTCAAAATCTTGTAGGGAGAGCTAGCAGCTACACATTATTCTTTTGTAGATTATATTCAGTGTTTTTAAAGTACACTACCACCAGTCTCTTCTGCACACCAAGCCTGCATTCATTTCATCCAAAGTACAGCAAAAACTAACATTTTGAATTGAAATATTTTTACTATATAAAATAACCGTTTTCTATTTTAATATATTTTAAAATGTAATTTATTCCTGTGATTTCAAAGCTGAATTTTACATGATCCTTCTAATCACTCTAATATTCTAATTTGCTGCTCAAAAAGCTATTATTATTGGGTATATTTTGCTTTTCGAACGTTAGAATTTGCATTTAATTCTGCATTTTGATGTGTTATTACAGGTATTTTCTATTGTACATACACAAAAGCTATCTTTTTTTTGGCCTGTCCTCAGTTCTGTTACCAATTTTACAGAAATAACATGTGTCAACCATAATAAACAACTCCTCCTAAGGCCCTTATTAATTAAAATAATGTACATTTAATTACATAAATTAAGAAAATCAGGACAATCACATCCTTTCAGGGAATGAATCTGTTCATGAAAAATGATCTCCTATTGTTTATTACTTTGTTGTTGTATTTTATTTTATTGTTGTACAACTAACAAGCAATTATTGAAATTTATTATGCAGCAATATCAGCATTACAATTCTCTTTTTCATAAAATTACACTAATGACAAGGCTTTTTAAATGGCTAAATTAACTAAAAACGACTAAACTATCAACTTTAATGTTTTATGTACACTGCCAGTCAAAGGTTTTTGGACAGCAGATTTTTTATGTTTTTAAGCACCTAGCTTGCATTTATTTGATCCAAAGCAAAAACAATAAAATTGTAAAATAATTTTACTATTTAAAATAACAGTTTTTTATTTGAATGTATTTTAAAATGTAATTTATTCCTTTGATTTCAACGTTGAATTTGTAGCATCATTACTCTAGTCACAAATCATTCTAATATTTTGATTCTTTGATAAAAAGACAGTTTGGAAGAACAGCATTTATCTGAAATCAAAATCTTTTGTAACATTAGAAATGTCTTTATCATCACTTTTGATCAATTTAAAGCATCCCTGCTAAATAAAAGTATTATTTCTATAATTTCTTTCCCAAAAAAACAAACAAAAAAAATTATACTGACTCCAAACTTTTTTTTCAGATAAATGCTGATCTTTGGACCTTTCCATTGACCAAAGAATCCTGAAAAAAAAAATATTCAAATATTGATAATAATAATAGTAATAGTAATAATAATAATAATAATAATGTTTCTTAAATAGCAAATCAGCATATTAGAATGCTTTCTGAAGGATCATGTGACACTGAAGACTGGAGTAATGATGCTGAAAATCTAGCTTTGATCACAGGAATAAATTACATTTTAAATATATTTAAATAGAAAACAGTTATTTTAAATAGTAAAAATATTTACAATTTTACTGTTTCTGCTGTACTTTGAATCAAATAAATGCAGGCTTAGTGAGCACTTATGTAAGAAACATCTCATGGATGCACTGGGACGCATCCTCAGTGATTGGATGTTTCAGGTCTCACAACATCATACACCCTCTCCCAGGTGACCCAGCCGAGGTTGATCAAGCCCTGACTTGCGTCCCAGTAGCAGTCCACGGATCAGCCCTCTTTATCCAGAGTCACCTTGTGGCCTTCTCCGCAGCTTCACTTGCGGATCGAATGGCCCTTTTCTTTGCCACCCCTGTAACGCCCAACCGACTGAGGGCTTTGCACAATGAACGTCCTGCAAAGCCTCTACAGCCAACTTCTATGGGCTCATAGATGGTTCTCCAGCCTCTCTCCCTGCACTCCTCCACCAGTTCCTGGTACTTAGCGCGTTTCCTCTCATTGGCTCCCTCAATACGCTCTTCCCAGGGCACCGTAAGTTCCAGCATGATTAGCTGTTTTGAAACCTCAGAGGTAATTATCAGGTCTGGGCAGAGACTTGTTGTTACAATGTGCTGAGGGAACCTCAGTTGTTTTCCCAGGTCGACCTGCAGCTGCCAGTCCGAGGCTCTGTGGAGGAGGCCTGTTGTTAATAGTGGGCGCGCCCGGGGTTTCTCTCCAGCTTTAACGAAGGGGACTGCCTTTTTTGGAGCATGATGGTGCTTGCTGGTGCTGATGGCTGAGGCTAAGCTCTCAGCAATTGCCTTAAGCACCTGGTCATGGCGCCAACGATAACGACCATCAGCCAGAGCCTTTGGGCAGCTGCTGAGGAGATGTTCTAAAGAGCCCCTTCCAGAGCAAAGAAGGCAGGAAGGTGTCTCACTCTTCCCCCAGACATGGAGGTTCGCTGGGCTTGGCAGGACATCATAGACAGCTTAGTGCATAGAGCAGAACTTCTTTCAAAAAAAAAAAAACATTAAAAATCTTACTGGTCAAAAACTTTTGACTTGTAGTGTATTTTTGTGTTAAACAACCAAATCATTACTTTGTTTTCTTTAGATATCCTCAGGCAATGCATGAGTAATTATTTATGTGTGAAAAGTAGCAGGTAAAATGTGACCCTGGACCACAAAACCAACCTTAAGTAGCATGGGTATATTTGTGGCAATAGTCAAAAATACGTATGGGTCAAAATGATCGATTTTTCTTTTATGCCAAAAATCATTATTAAGTAAAAAATCATAAAAATCATGTTCCATGAAGATATTTTGTAAATTTCCTACCGTGAATATATCAAAACTTACATTTTGATTAGTAATATGCATTGCTAAGAACTTCATTTGGACAACATTAAAGGCGATTTTCTCAATATTTTGTTATTTTATTTTCAAATATCTCAGCCAAATATTGTCCAATCCTAACAAACCATATATCAGTGGAAAGCTGAAGTTGGATCATGTCCCAAAAACATGTCCCAAAACACACCACAGGAAACCAGTTTTTTAAAGGTTTTAATGGTTAAGAGTTAATGGTTTGTAATGTTTCTGTGATTGTTTTATTATTATTATTATTATTATTATTATTTTCCAACAGGGTAGAAATGTACTATGCAGTCCAACAGCTGCATACAATAATCTGTATCAAGTTTTAGTCTTTTGGAATTCAATTTAAGTTCTAAATGACTTTAGTTTTTATAAACTGAATCATGTCTGCAAACTGCTTGGAAGGAAGCATGAAATTACAAACACACTTAAGTAATAAACAGCAATTTGTGCCAACACATGACTTCACTTGAACGTTTAAAGCGTGTTACATGCATCAACAGAACAAGAACATCGTGAATCTATTTTCAAACAGGTCACTTCTGACCAGACTGCTTGAAAGAACCGAGTCGAAATGACTCACTACTGCTCTTCCTGACCCACTCAAAACAGCGAGCGGTTCTGCCTTGCGCATGCTCAGTGCGGCGCTCCGTGCGGCGTTCTGCTGAAGGGATGAGGGCAGCGGATTCACGAACAACAGACCCAGATGCTGATGAGAGAAGCGCGGCTACACGGGGGACGCATGGTGTCAGAGAATGCCACGGCAGGAAAAGCGTTTCCACTCATTAACTCTGAGGAAAGGCGTCTTTGTCTCATTGACTAGGTTCTTCGTTTTTGACTTGAAGTCATAACTGCAGCTAATGCTGCATATCCTGACGTTACAATGCCAGCGGGGCTGAATGCGCAAGGCAGCGGTATACCTATCTCAGATACGATGGGTAAGTACAAGGTCAACGGCATTCACTGCGTACGCAGAGCATTATGCACACACTGAGGGCAATTTACCGTTGTATTTAGATTTAAAAAAGATTAGAAAGATTTATCCATCGTAATTATTAGAATATATTACCATAGGAGAAAAATAACCGTCCCGTAACCTACATTTCTGTATGTCTCGGATGTCCCCAACGAATGTCGATTGATATTGTTAATAAAAACACACACCCGTTAGTCAAATTTTATTTGTATGCGATTAACATATGTAATATTCAATAATAGAACGCCTTCATATTACATCACCTACATTTATCTAGGTTTCTGGGTTGTGGCAGTGTCTTTGCAGCTGTAGATACTATTCAAGAGGTCAAATACACTGGTTGTTTTGCTTTGCTTTACCTCAAAACGCACATCCTAAAATTAAAGCATAAATAACCAAATGCTGCCCAAGGGAAGGGCGTGTTGTGCCGTGGCATCTTCCTACTCCGTTGTCTTTTCCAGGATCATTTAAGAGGAGGAAAAGAAAGTCCATCATCGTAACAGTGATGCTCCTTATTGTCTCCATACTCATCCTGGTCTTTGGTTTGGCCGCTACTACCAGGACGCAAAACATCACAGTCGGTGGCTACTATCCAGGAGTCATTGTAAGTATGCTACTAATGTTCATAGACGTGCGCTGCGAGCCATTCTCTTGGTCTATAAATGGGTTTGTGATGTAAAATATTGCGGGGAAGGGTAGGCCTCGTGCCTAATTATTTTACGCTTGGCACACCATTATGGTGACCGGTGGCCATTACCTCATTACTGTAAGGTTGAACTGAGTGAACCCGTCCATTTATTATTGTTCAACACTCTAACATACAAGCTTAAGTAACAGTGTAGAACGTTTTGTACAAGTAACAGGTGTTTTTCAAGTATTCCTTGGGGAGTGACTGTTTTGAAATACTATATGGTGGGGACATGGCCAGATTTCATATATATAGCTCTGAACTCGGATGTTGACCACAGCATAAAATAAATGTGGGACAGTATGCGGGTTCTTAATGAAGTGAGGTCATCTACTTTTAAGACTTTATGTATATATACAAGTACAAATATTTTATGTACGGACTTGCAACTGACAGTTTCACCCTGTGATATTTACAGCTCGGCTTCGGGTCCTTTCTGGGAATCATTGGCGCCCATTTGATAGAGAATAAGAGGCAGATGGTAAGGAGTCTTTCATTACACTGCTCATATCGGATTCTGTGCTTGTACATTCCATCATCGAGTTGAGATTTCTAGCCAAATACGCGCACAAACAAACACATTTTTAGGAATCAGCTGCTTGTTTTTAGTCAAAAAAATGGCTCACAGGTTTAAGCTCGAATAGCAGGGCATGTGGTGAGATGCACCCAGAAATAGCTTGTTGTAAGGGGAGCGGGATGGATGTCCAGGCAGGAATGTTCAGAAGCCATTGCAGTGCAGAGGGAATAGGAGGTGCCACAATCCAAATAAAGAATGCATGAGGATGGCATGACTGGCCAGATCATAGACACACAGGGACACTTACAGCTGGGAGAGTGCAGGACACACACTCCGCCCTTGGTTAGAGCGTGTCGAGTGGAAGTCTGAGATTTTATCGAAAGATCTGGAAACAAGTTTAGTTTTTGAACAATATAAAACAAGGAATTACATGTTATGATGCTTTTGCACTATTTCTAGGTCCTTAATCAAATAAGTGAATTTGTAGAATTGAGCATGTCAAATCCTTTTGTACAGGTGGTCAGATGTTCTTGTTTCCATGAAGCACAAGATGCTCTTTGGATAATTTTCAAATCATGCTGGAGAACATGAGCATCAGGTTTCCCCCAGTTCATGCAGATTCAGCACTGCTGTCATTACAGCAAAATGAGACAAACTAAATATTAAGACGTTCTGAAACGTATGATCATTCATAATCCTTTTCACTTATTGTTACACAAGTTGTTTATGTTAAATATAATTTAAATATAAATAAAATATAAGCATTATGGTAACACTTTACAATATAGTTAACATCAGTTAACATGAACTAAGAATGAACAATAGTTCTACTGCATTTATTAATCTTAGTTAATGTTAATTTCAGCATTTACTAATGCATTATTAAAAACAAAAGTTGTGTTTGTTAACTAACATTAACAAAGATTAATAAATACAGTAATATTTGTATTGTACTTTGTTCGTTCATGTTAGTTAATACATTGACTAATGTTAACAAATGACACCTTACTGTAAAGTGTTAGAATCTTAAATATTAGTGAAGTACACTACCAGTCAAAAGTTTTTGACTTTTTAAAGAAGTCTCTTCTGTTCACCAAGCCTGCATTTATTTTATCCAAAGTATAGCAAAGACAGTAAAATGTTGAAATATTTTTACTATTTAATTTTTTTAAATAAAATGGAATATATTTTAAAATACAATATATTTCTGAGCTAAAAGCTACATTTTAGCATCATTACTCCAGTCTTCAGTGTCACATGATCCTTCAGAAATCATTGCAATATGCTGATTTACTGTTCAGAAAACATTTTTTTATTATTATTATCAACATTTAAAACATATGAGTACATTTTTTCAGGATTTGATTAATAGAAAGATCAAAAGGTAAGGATTTATCTGAAACAAAAAGCTTTTATAACATTATACACTATACCATTCAAAAGCTTGGAGTCACTATAATTTTATTTTTTCTTTAAAGAATATAAAGAAATGAATGCTTTTATTTAGCAAGGATGCTTTACATTGATCAGAAGTGATGATAAAGACAGTTATAATGTTACAAAAGATTTCTATTTCAGATAAAAGCTGTTCTTCTGAACTTTCTATTCATCAAAGAAACCTGAAAGAATTATATTCTGTTTTCAACATAATAATAATAATAATAAATGTTTTTTAAACAAGCAAATCAGAATTTTAGAATGATTTCTGAAGGATCATGAGACTGGTGTAATGACACTAAAAATGCAGCTTTTGAAATCACAGGAATAAATGACATTTTAAATATATTTAATTAGAAAACAGTTAGTTTAAATAGTAAAAAATATTGAAACTGACTGTTTTTGCTGTACACTGGATCAAACCAATGCAGGCTTGGTGAGCAAAAGAGACTTATTTAAAAGACATTAAGATTCTTACTGTTCAAAAACTTTTGACTGGTAGTGTATTATTGCAGTATACAAATATTATATACACTAGGATTCAGAAGTTTGGGGACAGTTTCAAAATTTATTTTCTAAATGTATTTTATGCTCACCAAGGATCAGCATCATTTCTCCAGTCCTTAGTATCACATGATCTTTTTCATCAAATCAGAAATCATTTTAATATGCTGATTTGGTGCTTAAAAACATTTTGCATTATTATCGTTATTGCGATCTTTTTTCAGAATTCGTTTGTAATATTATAAATCTCTTTATTATTATTTTTGATCAATTTAATACATCCATGCTAAATAACAGTGTCAGCTTCTTTCAGAAATGTCTTTAGCTCTAAACTTTTTAGCAGTAGGGTATTAATGTTATATTTAATTATATATAATAAAAGATATTAATATACCTAGTATCATTATTTGTCAAATTAGAAAAATGCATAACAGAAGCATTTTCAGTGGTCTTCTAGGAGAGAATTCATTGTTTTAAGATAAGGATTGATTTAGAGACAGTATATTTAAAATAACACACAAAATGGTACTATTTAATAATCAGATTTGGGAAGTTAAATGTTTTCTCAATCATACAATGCCACGAGATACACCTCTGCAAAGTGCCTTTGATTGCAGCCAGAATGGAGTGCCTGATATCTAAATGCTTGGTTGTGAAATAGCAGGGAAATCAGCAAAGTTAAGTGGCAATAAGGCAGAATCCATTCAGTCCAGATTATCTCCTTTTCCCATAATAGACAAACCACTTCAATCCGTCTCTATAAGGATTCGCACACAGTAGTAGTGCCCAGGTGCACTGAACTACTACAGCAGGTGAATACGCTGACATTGCTGTTCTGCTTACAGCTGGTGGCCTCCATTGTCTTCATCAGCTTCGGAGTGGTAGCAGCCTTCTGTTGTGCCATAGTGGATGGCGTTTTTGCCGCAAGACATATAGTAAGTGCTTTTACATACATAAAATGCATTTCTTCAAATAAACAGTGCATTTGACACTCTGTCATGGCATACTGCTGTTGTTGTTTCAAAGGATCTCAGACCTCTATATGCTGGCCGATGTGAATATTACTCCAGCGGGACCGCGTTTGATTTGGATGTGAGTCGTCAGCTTGAGAGAAACAGAGAAGTCTCTGAATTTAAGAGTTTGGTTACTAGTATATCAGGATGCACATCTGTCTTTCAGGTCCACTGTCAAACCGCATCTCGGGTCTCCTGTAACCTACGCGTGAAGAGCAACACCTGCTACTGCTGTGACCTTTACAACTGTGGCAAGTATGTGTGTGTGTGAGCCCCATTTGGATACATCCTACCTAGGATACCTTCTGCAAACAGGCAATATGAAAAGAAAAAAAAAACTACCCCAACAACAACTATGCTATCTTTGTTTTTAGCTTGGTTCTGGTTTATATTTGCTTGTATGGTGTGTGCTTTTATCCCTGAAATTCAGCTCTGTTCGAAAGAACATTTGTGTTTATTTATGTTTCAGAGAGCATCCTCTTATGGGACTTCAGAGTAAAGATGTTATGAAAAAATTTAGGAAATCCTCCATGATTTGGAAGTAGGTCTTTCCACTTTTAGTCCCTCAATGACATTGACAGCCCATTATTTGTTGTTGTGGCTACATACAGTCGCTGTACTTTACGTACAGTTACTTTACTCGTGAAGTGAAAGGAACTAAGAGGATAGACAGCCATAATTAAGGTTAAAGGTAGTCTTTGATGACAGTGAGCTTAAATAAGGAGACTGGATATATTTATCCATTTCATGCTCTTCTTAAGAGTGATGTGCACTGGTATGCAGATGGTTTTGTTCTTTCCTTTTGCATGAGTCGCTGTTTCGTCATGCTTTACCTCTTTTGTTGCACAGCCTTTCACCTCTGTGTCTTTTTTCGTTTGCGAGTCTCTTGCGATAATACATTTCTCTCCTCGCCGCCTCAGTCGAGTGGAACTGCGAGGAGGTTACCATGAGTACACAGAGGTGCGGAGCTGCCAGGATGTTGTGCATCTTTACCACCTGCTGTGGTCTGCTACTATCCTTAACATCGTTGCTTTGTTTCTGGGCATCATCACCGCCGCGGTGCTGGGGGGTTTTAAGGACATGGTGAGATTGAAATGCAGTGCAAACAACTCATATAGATGCATTCTCTATGATTCCAGAGAACCTGTGACATTCATTGGGTCTTTTTTTAAAGATGCCTACAGCAGCACCAGATTCCTGTGAGCCAGAACCTCTCCCTGTTCCTCCACCCCCAGAGACTCCCAGACCCACAACATCCAACAACTCTTTTTACAACACTGCCCCCTGCTTACCTCCATACACTGCCTATGACCTTCAGGTAACGGCTTTCGCTTTGAGCTGGCATTTATAAGTCGCTCTAGCAAATGATACAGACTCTTACTAAAATGCTTATCTAACAAGATGAAAATACTAAATTAGTGCTGTCAAGAAATCACGATTAATCGCATTTCTTAGGTGTGAAATATATACTTGTGTGTATTTATATATACAGGTGTGCACATAAGTGGTCCGCAGGTCTGCATACGTGACCAAAATAAGAAAATGCGCTGTGTAAATAAGTTCAGAGCGTGCATTTGCGTACCGACATGGTTGCAGCTGTTAATGTACAATTACCATTTTAGATCGACAAACTGTAATACTGTATACTGTATACCAGTGGTTCTCAATCCTGGTCCTGGGGGACCCCTGCTCTGCACATTTTGCATGTCTCCCTTATTTAACACACCCGATTGAGATCATCAGCTCGATAGTTCAGTTCATGGATCTCTCTCTTAATGAGGTGATAATCTCAATCAGGTGTGTTAAATAAGGGATACAAGCAAAATGTGCAGAGCAGGGGTCCCCCAGGACCAGGATTGAGAACCACTGCTGTATACTATTTATTTTTTGTTTATTATATTTAAATATATTTTAAAATATAATTTATTCCTGAGCTAAAAGCTAAATTTTAGCATCATTACTCCAGTCCTCAGTGTCACATGGTCCTTCAGAAATCATTCCAATATGCTGATTTACATTTTGTATTATTATTATCAACATTTAAAACAGATGAGTACATTTTTTTCAGGATTTGAAGAATAGAAAAGATCCAAAGATCAGCATTTATCTGAAACAAAAAGCTTTTATAACATTATACACTATAATGTTTTTGTTTTTTATTTTGGAAATAATTTATAGAAATGAATACTTTTATTTAGCAAGGATGCTTTAAATTGATCAAAAGTGATGATAAAGACATTTATAATGTTACAAAAGATTTCTATCTCAGATAACTGTTGTTCTTTTGAACTTTATATTTATCAAAGAAACCTGAAAAAATTCTGCTTAGCTGTTTTCAACATAATAATAAAAATAAATGTCTTTTAAACAAGCAAATCAGAATTTTAGAATGATTTCTGAAGGATCATGTGACTGGAGTATGACTAAAAATTCAGCTTTGAATTTAATAATAAAATGACATTTTAAATATATTTAAATAGAAAACAGTTATTTTAAAAAGTAAAAATATTTCCAAATTTACAGTTTTTGCTGTACTTTAGATCAAATAAATGCAGGCTTTGTGAGCAAAAGAGACTTCTTTAAAAGACATTAAGAATCTTACTGTTCAAAAACTTCACTGCCTATGACCTTCAGGTAACCGCTTTCTCTTTGAGCTGGCATTTATAAGTCGCTCTAGCAAATGATACAGACTCTTACTAAAATGCTTATCTAACAAGATGAAAATACTAAATTAGTGCTGTCAAGAAATCGCGATTAATCGCATTTCTTAGGTGTGAAATATATACTTGTGTGTATTTATATATACAGGGGTGAACATAAGTGGTCCACAGGTCCGCATGCGTGACCAAAATAAGAAAATGCGCTGTGTAAATAAGTTCAGAGCGTGCATTTGCGTACCGACATTGTTGCAGCTGTTAATGCATAATTACCATTTTAGATCGACAAACTGTAATACAGTATATGATTTCTATTGAACTGAAAGCATAATTCTAAGCTTTTCACTGCCGTTTTCAAAGCACAATGCAAAAACATGACATTTTATTTACTGATGCTCTTCACTAAACCAAAGAACTTATAAGCTCTTTAATTGGAAGCGCTAAACCCGGAGGAAGCGCGTATACTTGCTTGCCGGCAACCCGCCCAAAATAAAAGCTTGCTAATTTAGGTTTGAAAATGATAAAACTTTACATAAAAAGTAAATATTATCATTTTATTTTTAGGTTTACTATAAAATAATTGTATTTTTATTTAGTGCTTTTTATTAGTATTACCACGCTTTATTATTTTGTTTGTTATTTTATTAAAATAATAATAATAAAAGTCCAATGATATTATTATCACTATTATTCATTTTGTTAGTTATATTTAAAGGGTCACACTATGTGTAGTGTGAGGACCAAACCAAATCTCCAGGTACACCCCTGTATATATATATATATATACACATATTATATTTACATATAAATATACCCAGTAAGCACACATTATACAGTCAAACCAAAAATCATTCAGATGTCAGATATAATTTTTAATATTTTTTTTTACTAGTGGATGCAGGACACTATAGTTGGTTTATGTTAGTGAGGATAGGAAAATAAAGTAAACTGTGACATATTATACCCAAAAATTCTTCATAAAGTAGACTACCAGTAAAATTGATAAAAAATTTAGGACCAAAACTTTGACCTGACCATGTTTTGTTATATACCTTTCTCTCAAAGGTATCTGACATGATCAAGATTAATTAGATCTGACACAGTTTAACTCTGAGTTCTTGTCATATTTTATTGCCATTTTCTAAACTATAGTGAATAAACTCTGATAATGTGAGACATTTTAATGGTGTTTAGATACATTTTGGTTTGACTGTAATTTATCTGTGATTATCAAGATGAGTTTGTTCTGACACAGTTTAACTCTTGAGTTCTTGTCATTTTATTACCATTTTCTAAACTATAGTGAATAAACTGTGATAATGTGATACATTTTGGTTTGACTGTATTATGTAAATACAAACCTTTATTTTGGATGTGATTAATCATGATTAATCGATTTGACAACACTATTCTAAATATAATAAATAATATTATATGCTTTTTACATTGTATGATATTTCTATTTATTTATTTAGCCTGTTAATTTATGTTAATTGCAATTATTTATTTTTTATAATTGTATGCAAGTAAACAATAAGCACAAAAAGATAATTTCCCTGGTACAAAATAAAACATATTTAATTTATTAAGAGCAGTGTTATTTTTTTTATCATTGATATCCTATTACAGGTTTTGTTAATATTTTGAATTAGATTTTATTTTTATATTTTCACTTTAATTCTTTTAAAAGCTCTAATTTTGTTGTGATTTATATGTCCTAATAATACCTAATATTTATTTGATATATTTATTAGTTTTAGTTTATTTAATTTTGGTAATTTTAGTAACAAACCTTTAAACAAAAAAGAAAAAACTATAATAGGATATCAATAATAATAAAAACAATAACACTGCAATGTATTTATTTTGTAACAAATGCAAATTATTTTTTTTTGTGCTTGTTTATTCTCATATGTTTAAAAATAACTGATTGCACTATTAACATTAATTGACAGGCATAATAAATAAATAAATTAACACATTTATATTTTTTGTTTTCACTTAAATTCTTTTAAAAGCTCTAATTTTGTTGTGTTTTGGCATTTTTTTGTATGTCTTAATAATGCATCATATTTATTAAATGTTTTTATTAGTTTATTTAGTTTTGGTTATTTTAGTAACAAAACTTTAAACAAAAATGAGAAAGACAACATAAATTAACAAAAAAACACTGCTCTCAATAAATTGAATATTTTCAACATTAATTTATAGGCATAATAAATAAATAAATTAACACATTTATATTTTTTGTTTTCACTTAAATTCTTTTAAAAGCTCTAATTTTGTTGTGTTTTGGCATTTTTTTTATATGTCTTAATAATGCATCATATTTATTAAATGTTTTTATTAGTTTATTTAGTTTTGGTTATTTTAGTAACAAAACTTTAAACAAAAATGAGAAAGACAACATAAAATAACAAAAAAACACTGCTCTCAATAAATTTAATATTTTCAACATTAATTTATAGGCATAATAAATAAATAAATTAATATATATGTTATATTTTCTTTTAAAAGCTCTCATTTTGTTGTATTTTTAGCATTTTTTAAATATATCTAAATAATATATGTGACCCTGGACCACAAAACCAGTCTTAAGTAGCACGGGTATATTTGTAGCAATAGCCAAAAATACATTGTATGGGTCAAAATGATCGATTTTTCTTTTATGCCAAAAATCATTAGGATATTAAGTAAAGATCATATTCCATTAAGATATTTTGTAAATTCCCTAAAATAAATAGATCAAAACTTAATTTTTGATCAGTAATATGCATTGCTTAATTTGGAATTTAATTTTTGATTAAATAGTTGTATCTCTGCCAAAATAAAGCTTATTTATTCAGCTTTCACATGATGTATAATTCTCAATTTCAGAAAATTGACCCTTATGACTGATTTTGTGGTCCAGGGTCACACATAATATTTATTTTTATTTATTAGTTTTAATTTATTTATTTTGGGCCATTTTAGTAACATAATTGTACACAAAAATGATAAATGTTGAGAAATGTTGCCTTTATTTATTTACTTGTAATATTTAATTTGAGTTAACATTTTTGTATGGATTTAGTTTTCATTAATAATAACCCTGATTGAGAGCTTTAGAGTTTATACGCAGTGTTAGGGGTATAACATTACAAGTAAGGCAAGTTACGTAAAAATATGACTTTTTCCAAGTAACTAGTAAAGTAACGCATTACTTTTTAATTGACAAGAAAATATCTGAGTTACTTTCTCCCCCCATTTATTGATTAAAAGCTCTCCTGTCCCCATGTTGAGAGAAATTGTAAGATATTACTTTAGTTGTAAAATAAATGTGAACATGCATTAATTCATCCCACTTACTAAAAAAACAGATACAGTATTCCTCAAAATGAATAACAATAGTTCAATTCAACGCAAACCTGCAATAATTAAATATGTTAAATAATACAAATATCCTTTATGTATTTAATCCCATTTTATTAACCAATGTGTTTGCTGCTGACCTTCAATAATCCAATTCATCCATACTAATAAACAAAAATTACTCAAGATAATCTTTTTTTTTATTGCTGAAGAGTTGACGTTTTCTCTTCTGCGGTCTACAAAAATAGAACTTTTAATATTAAACACAAACAAGCAAGCCTTGTCCAGATTTAAAAATTAACGTAACACATTACTTTCCATAAACTGAACGTAATTAGTTAATTTTTTTAGGGAGTAACTTAATATTGTAATGCATTACTTTTAGAAGTAACTTTCCCCAACACTGTTTATACTTGATACATTTTGATGTTTTTACAGGCCAGCATGTTTCCCGACTCGTCAGGCCTGTCTGATGACTCCCAATCTGGAGCCAGTCACATGTGGCCGAATATGATCCCGCCTCGTTATTCTCCTCCTTATTACCCACCTGATGAAAAACCCCCGCCATACAGCCCCTAAGGGACCAGTCATAAGGAAGACATTTTCCTGCCAAGAGAGAACTGGCGTTGGACATTTTTGGATATTCGTGTACCACATCATTGCTCTGAATGAACGACCTTTGCAGAGGAGGTTCACCTGTGCGGCGGGTTAAGTATAGAAAGACTACAGCATTAACCGCAGTCATACATCACCATTCAGCAGATGTAATATGCAACATTAAACCTTGACAAGATTACAAGTCAAACCCGACGTGTAAAATATTCACATTATGTAGCCTCCATCCAAGAGGACTATACCTAATAACAACTACAAGATCAAGACTGTTCACAGATAAGCCTTAAAATGTCTGTCCGCTTCTAGTACAGTTCCACCTGGCTCGCCTCCTCTTCCCGTTATAGGTAACATCCGTCGGTCGCCTACTTGCATAATGTGAACTTCTCCCTTCCAAAGTGGCACAAAGTGTTTTTGCGTCGCCTCTGCTCTCTCGGCACGAGGATGAGTCTTTTATCTTATCTAGCAATTGATTTGCACTTTATTGTCTATTCAGAATTTACTGTATTCACACAGTTCTAGAGAATTACTTGAGTTATTTTGAACTGTTTCGGGCAGCTAGATCGCAAAGAACTGTACATATATTTAGGCCGAGTCTTACTTTTTGTCCTGAGCGCTTCATTAGGATCTAAGATCTGTATGTGGTGTTTTTTCTGCATTACGTCAAGCACACAATCATGTCGCAAACTCGATAAGCTTTTGTGACAAAAATGTCCTTGGCTTGATTTATGCAAAGTAATAAGCTCTTACATAGTGGTATGAAGAACGAGAGGGCTTTCCAAACCTGTACATCTCACATTCGTCTGCCGTTCTGTGTTGCCGACAGGACTTACCGAATGTAAAAAAGCAGGCTTAGCTTTAAAAGTAACCATTATATTAATTCACACTTAGAACGGAAAGTCCCTCACAATGCAAATATCAGTGCGTGTGCAAAGCTGTATATGTTGTACATATACCGAACAATCAAACTGCCTTCTCGTAACACGACAGAAGTGAGTCTTAAGACTTATAGTGTTCCTTTTCGTCTGTTTGTGTGTTCACTGTGAATGTCAAGTCACTGTACTTCATGTGCTTGATTTATATCAAGAACATTGTCCTTTACTGACGTGAGTAGAGATATTACTACAAATTTACTTTTATTACTTCCTGGTTGACGTTTGGGTGCAACTGGTGGTGTCACATGCTATAAAGAAAACTTGTAAAGTGGATCTTTGCCTCCATTGTTAATTTTTGACCACATTCATGTCACATGAAAGCGTTTACATTTGATGTTAAATTCTTAAAATGAAAGACTGATAGTTCAGCTCAGTATTAAACTGTATAGCCAAAATAGTTTTCTGGCATTTGATCATTGAATCCATTTGTGACCCTGGACCACAAAACCAGTCATAAGGGTCAATTTTTAAATCATAAACAAACTTTCCATTGATGTATGGTTTGTTAGGATAGGACAATATTTGCTTGAGATACAACTGTTTGAATATCTAGAATCTGAGGTTGCAAAAAAATCTTAGCAATGCATGTTGCCAATCAAAAATTACGTTTTATATATATATGGTAGGAAATTTACCAAATAAGTTCATGGATTATGGAACATCAAAAAATCTATAATTTTGACCCATACAATGTATTTTTGCCCACTTAAGAATGGTTGTGGTCCAGGGTCACATTTATCCCTCATCATGTGGAACCGTCTGGCTTATATTCATAAATTGGTGCATTATAATATGCTCATCGACAAGATATTGATTGGTGGTTATCATACTGAAAAATACTAATCACTTTCATCATGCTTTCAGAAATAAAGAAATCCATGAGTACTTTCTTCAAAGTTTTATTTCGCTCTATATCACACTAAGACCTAATAATAAATAGGTTCCAAAAGGGAAGAAAGTGTTAAAATGAAGGTCTTCAGTACTATCATGTACATGGTTATGGTGTTAAAGCACTAGTTCTGACTGAAGGAATCTCATTGTATTCACAGATTCTTCTCACAGCCCACAAAGCTAAAATAATTGATAAAACTATGCTGAAAAAATAAGTTTAAAAAATGATATATGTACAAAATATTCAGGTCCTCTGTATAACCAACATGACCCTTTGATTACCCTGAAAAATTCAGTATCTTGTTTCTCTAGACTCTAGAGCACAGGAGGAAGGATGAATATTTCTCTTAAGGTCTCGATTACTGTCTGGGAAAATAATTACGATATATGTGGCCAGCATATAAATAAACAACCGGAAAACAATTACTGGACAGATGACATAAAAATTTCACAAATTTACTCTGCGGACAATCAAAAGCTATAAATACAAACATTCACTGTTTTTTTTTTTTTACCGCAGGACTGAAACCTGCCATTAACACTGAACTATCTAGTGCCAAACAATCATTAATAACTACAACAAGAAGCTGACAAGAAAATTAACGTGATGTTAGCGTCTCTTTCAAATGTATGGAAGCCCATTTATGCCACTGAATCAAAAATAAAAAAAGGTAATTGAGACTTTTTATCTCCCAATTTGACTTTTTTACTCGCAATTGAGAACTATAAAGTCAGAAACTCACAATTCTGAGACATAAACTCATCATTCAGACTTTTTTCTTACAATTGCGAGTTTACATCTTGCAATTCTGACTTTTTCCCAAATATGAGATATAAACATGCAATTGCGAGTTAAAATACCAGTATTGATATACACTCGCAGTTCTGAGAATCAGTGTTTCTTCCCTTGAAAATTTGACTTTAAAACTGAGTTTCAAGTTTACATCTTACAATCCTGAGAAAAAAGTCAGAATTGCAATATATAAACTCGCATTTTCAAGAAAAAAGTAGGAAGTTTGAGTTTACATCTAGCAATTCTGACTTTTTTTCTCAGAATTGTGATATAAGCTTGCAATTGTGAGTTATCAAGTCAGAATTGTGTGATATAAACTCGTAATTCTGACTTTTTTTCTCAGAATTGGGATATATAAACTCAAAATTGCAAGTTATAAATTTAGAATTGTGATATAAACTCATAATTGTGAGTTATAAAGTCAGAATTGTGAGATATAAACTCACAATTGCGAGTTAGAAATTCAGAATCGTATAATACAAACTCGCAATTTTGAGCTATAAACTCGAATTCTGATTTTTTTTCTCAGAATTGATATAAACTCGTAATTGCAAGTTAGAAATTCAGAATAGTGATATAAACATGCAATTCTGGCTTTTTTTCTTAGAATTGTGATATAAACGCATGATTGCGAGCTATAAATTAAGAATTGTGTAATATAAACTTGCAATTCTGACCTTTTTTTTAAATAGTGATATAAACTCTGAATTCTGAGATATAAACTCGGAATTCGCAGTTGCAAGTTATGAATTCAGAATTGTGTAATTTAAACTCGCAATTCTGACTTTTTTCTCAAAATTGTGATATTAACTCGTAATTGTGAGTTATAAATTCATAATTGTGTAATATAAACTCGCAATTTTGATATAAAATTTCCATTCTGACTTCTCAGAATTGTGATATAAACTCGTAATTGCGAGCTAGAAATTCTGAATTGTGTGATATAAACTCGCAATTCTGACTTCTTTCTCAGAATCGTGAGATATAAGCTCGCAATTGCTAGAGTCCTTTTTTCCCCCTCAAAACTGGACTTTATAACTCGCAATTTTGAGTTTATATCATGCAGTTCTGACTTTATAACTTGCTACTGTGAGTTTATATCACACAGTTCTAAGACAAAAGTCAGAATTGTGAGATAAAGTGTTATAGTAAACTTTTTTGTTTTTTATTCAGCGGTGGAAACAGACTTCCTTACAAATGATACTTTGAAAACGAAAGGCATTTGATTTTCGACTTGGGATTTTTGTCACGCTCTCCCAAAAAGCATTTACACATCATTGTAAAAATAACTGTAACAAACTTGATCCCTACTAATTACACCCAACAAGGTTGTAATATCTGGAACATAAATGGGAATAGAAAATATTAAAGGTCAGCTCTACAGATCTAATGTAGCTGTACATAAAATATGTATTGTCTACTTAGTCGTATTATCTGACGAAGCATTATTACGATTCAATAATGGACTGTGAAACTGAACTGTAAACCAACACTAAGTAATACATTGTCTAAATATACATTAAAGCACCTTGAAACAACTCAATAGATACTGAAGTTGAGTTTTCAATCAAATGGTCCGGGGACCCACGACCACCTTTCATATTAAAACACATACAAAGAAACAAGGCACCTGAGCCAGAGCAGCACACTCAAGCATGCTCAGTACGTCTCTGGTATAACAAACTCAAATTCGTTTCTGGTTTCTGCATTTATTTGGTCGATAGGCCGTGGAGGTGGATCCGGTCGAACGTGAGCCACAGGCCTGTTTTGTGCTTCCGATTCTACAAAGATGTCGTCCCAGGTCAGTGCTTTGCTTTGGCTAGCTGGAAGTGGCTGGTTGGTAAAGTGCTCTTTGCTGGGGTTTACATGTTGGACAGTCCCATCCTCACCGATGACCGGAATCCCTCCTGGCTCTTCGGACACGAAGGAATACGGTTTGAACTGCAACGTTTTGCACGGCAGCAGCCGATACAAGTTGTTGCAGGAGTCATCTTTCTCTTTCCTTCCCGACGGGTCTTGGTTGTGCGCCTGCTTGCAGTGGGTAGACAAGATCTGATAATTGAGAAATGTCTCATTGCACAGTAAACACTGGTAGCGTCTTTCGCCCGTGTGGGTGATTTCATGTTTGGTTCTGTACTCGGCCAAGGCGAAAACCTTGGTGCAGTAATGGCACGGGTACTTTCGTTCCCACGAGTGAGTGTTAAAGTGCCGCCTGAGGCTCGTCAGGCACACGTAGGGACGCTTGCACACAATGCACACGTAAAAAGTCTTTCCATCCATGATAAGTTCATAGTGATCCTCCTGATCCAGCTTTGATTTTTTCTTTCCTCGAGGTGAGAGATTTGTCACACTGGGAACACCGTGCGGGCTTTGCAATTTCCTACCAGGGGCCGATCCCTCCACAGGATCGTCTTTTACTGGAACAATATCATAGGTGTTTTCACCAATATTGGCGTACACTTTACAACCCGGCGATAGCGAATCGATTTCCGAGGCTTTGTCTAATGTTATCGTCTTTTTCTCCAACACCGTCGGCAAAATGGTTATCGCTGGAACCGGTCCGTTATTGGTGCTGTATGTCGGCCTTACATCTGACAGTCTGATTGTTCCTGGCGAGTGCTCTAGAAGGACTTTTTTCTTTTGGACTCCGAGTACTTCGTTGTTGTCTGGAGGCTTCGAAGTGCTTTGAGGATCTGGAGGAAGGCTGTTAACACCAACTGGAGTGGTGGGTTCGCTACTTGAGCTCGTTCTTACAGGCGAAGCGAGAACGTTGCTACTGGCTTCTGGGCTTGAAAGGAGCACAACGTCTGGCTCAAGGTTATTTTGGAGTGACGTATTTATTTGAGTGATTCCTTCTTCATTTGTGACTTTTTGCTTTTTAGCTTCAGGCCCTCCTTCATTATTAACATCTGACATCTTGGTCTTCTGAGGGGCCTCTGTTTCTGAGACGAACAGAACATCGTCGTTGTCTGAGTCCACTTCCTTTTCTGTATTACCACCCCCCATGTTAAACTCTTCAGCTGATAGTGAGAATGTCTCAGTAATGATAGGCATGTTCTCACCTCCGGAGACATTTTTCTCAGAGGAGTTGATGCCATTGTTGTCACTTTCTTTGGACAGGCCGGGCAACCCTTTGACTTGGGAGAGCGGCGTGCCTAAATTGGCAATAAACGTCACGCCTAGAGCCTCACCGGCGCTGATGAGATCCTCAAGTCTGTCCGAGCGGACTCTGTAGATTTTAGAAGTGTATATGTAATTTAAGATCACGTCGAATATGTCCGCCTTGATGAAGTTCAGCTCTATAACTTGTCCAGCGACTGAGAAAAGCTGGCGGAAATAGGTACTCGAGGCGGACAGCACGCATTTATGTGCCTTGAACTTACGATCTTGCACGATTATGGTAACGTCGCAGAATAAACCGGTGTGTCGCTCATCGTTGATGGACTTCAACAGAGATCCTGGGTACTGAGTGTCTTCTGCAGATATTAGCTTTAGCTTCGACATGCCTGTGGGGAAAATGGAATAATATGGCTTAATGTACAATGAAAAAGTGTTAAAAATGTCATTGACACAACTCTATACAAGGCTTACACAAGAGATATACTCTCACAGACACAACTTAGCCCTCTATCAATGAAAAATCATATTTTCATGTCATAATTTTTTTCTTAAGTTGCTATGTCGATCATAACATTGGTTAAAAGTTTAATACAACTCTATTTTTATAATTATAAAACAACAGAATGAGAATATGAACGAAAATCGCAGGCACGCTAGCTAGCTAATTGCACAGCAACAAAAGCCAAGCATAAAGACATATGCGTCTTGAAAAGTGATATAAAACTAACGCCCTTGACTAGTTTGATGTGGCTAAACAAAATGCTATTCCGGTGACCCCACAGCTTTCTGATGCTAGCACTCGTAACCGGTAGGACCCCGGTGTGCAGCGGTCAGCGTGAAAACAAAAACAAATGGCTCAATTCAACTCTCCTTCCTGGTTTGGCGGCAGCGCGGCCTATCTGACTCTGTGATGCACAGCAACGCGTATGTGGCTAAATAAGATGAATTAAAGTTTTAATCTCCCACATTCTTGAAAATGAATTGCCAAAATCCTCTACCTGCGGAGCGACCCGTTAGAATCCACGATTCCCTTTGCTGAGAGACAATAATGACAGCGTTAACGTGAGTCGGTTGCCGTGGACAACACAACGGAGCTCGAGTTCCTTGTCTGAGATGAACGAGTCTCTCGCTTGCGCCTCCAACAGCCGACAGGAGTCGCGCACAACAGTCTGCCATAACAGACGTGTGATGAATGTTAATGAGACAGGAAGATTTTTTCTTAAAATTGACTTGTATTTGCGCAAATATGAACTGGAATATACAAAACAAATGCATTATGCAATAATACAGATAGGTTGTATTTTGAAGTACAAGTTGGGGCAAATGGCATACATTTGAAAACTTTTGGAGTTTTACATTGATGTTTTTCCATGTTAGAAAAAGTTCAAACATATCGTTTTTTAATATAAGAAGCTAGTCTCATTTTGTAAATAAAATAACCAAAGAGATCTATTGTTTAAGTTCTGAGTCTGTAGAAAGGTAATACAATAAACAGATTATTATTATTGAGATGTAGAACTTAGAAGTATGAGAATTTTAAAATCTGAAAATATGCTTTATTGGCATGACAAAGCTTGTCATAAACATGTCGTAGACTGTATAAAAGTTTTATTACAATGTTATTAGTCTCTTATATGGGTCATTCAACAGAGTTGAAAACAAAAAAAACAATAGCTTGTATATGAAAATTGCATAGCTAATATCCATGGTACACATTTCTAGTAATTGTGCAGTCAATTCTCATATTGTATTTTCAGAAAATGTTGGAATATTTTTCCTCTTCCTAAATTTGTCACTACTGAAACATAGTAATATATAATTTAATAAAAATGGTTATATTGACCTGTTAAGATTTTGCTTACATCTAACTTGTAAATATAGATTTTTGCTATTTTATTAACACATTTGCAGAGTTAAATCAATAACAATTAAATTTTTACAATATTTCAAGTGCCATTTATGAGATTTGTTGTATTTTGAATTAAATTTCTCTTTGTAACAAGCAAAAAGCTGATTATACTGATTTCTAGGATTCATTAGTTTGAATATACATTGAACCAAACACTATCATAACATTTTAGTTGATAATGCAGTATACTTTGACAAAACAGTGGGTAGACAGTATAGTGATAGTAATGTTTTGATAGCAATTGCATTACATTTCAGAATTTTAATTTGCATACTAAAACATACTAAAATTCCAAAAAAAAAAGCTAAATTGTACTAAAAATGTGCTTATTTGCCCCAAATAAAGGATTATGTGTTCCCTTTTGCCACTATACCGAAACAATGATGACATGTTTTGATCGTGACTGTTATGGTAGTTTAAGTTTAGATATTTTTGAGCCCAGCTCAAGGATGCTAATCAGCACATGGTTAGCTAGCACAGTTTTGAACAGTTGTACACACATAAAAACTCATTTTATGGAATAACACAAAATAAAACCCATGATGTCACAACCGAAATTTCAGCATGTTTCAGTCGTGACTGTTTTGGTAGTGACAATTTTAGATACTTTTAAATAGAGCTTGAAGATGCTAATCAGCACATATAAAGACTAAATGTTATGGAATAACTCCCAAAAAAGTGTGCCTAATTGCATACAAAAAGAATTTGGTAGTGACATTCTTTAAAGTTACATACAGATTTTTTAGACTTTTGAACAAATTTACCTCAAAATGATGGGACCTATGAGAGTGACACATGATTATTTGCTGATCATAAATGTAGGGGTGCAGTTAAAATCTCAGTCAATAAATGTCTTACCCAGTGGTCTACATTATAACCTGTATCGGTAGTGACATGAAAATGCTGGACCCGTTTTTTAACAAAGTTTCATGATTTACAAAGAAAATCTAAAATAAATATAGTTTTTGAACTTAACTTTTTAAAAAAGCAAAAAGATATTTTTAAAAACAACAATAAAGTAAAATGCAAAAGTTATTTCAATATTGTTTTCATCGTTTTCAGGGTTCGGGACAGCCACCTCCCAAAATGAAAGTACCCAATAAATGATGATTATATATATTAAGCTTACTGATTTTTTAAATATTATTGTGGGTTTCAACAGATAATAGAAGGATCTTAGTAAACATCTAAAATCTGAATACTTAAATGCTTTATAAATGTGTGTTTTTTTTTTTGTGATAGGTGTAGTACAGCCTATTATACTACATAATAGTATATTATATATAGCATATAGCCTATTAGGTAACACGGATATGGCATAGTCATAGTCATAGTCTTTATACTTACAAGAACGAAAAAAAAAAAAAAATCAGCATGCATTTCCCATATTCAAATAGCAAACCAAAACAGAATGGTGTGCCATTTTGATGGCAAGAAAAAGTTTAATAGTGCCTTCCAGGCCTCTAGGGGGCGATACTGCGCGTCTTGCTACGCAATTCTTCACAATAGAAGAGAACGTAACGGAAACGTAAACACAAGCGGACACAAGTTGGAGTTCAACGATGCTAGTACACATTTAGGTCCCATGACCCGGGTTTAAGTTGTTTAAAGGTTTCGTGGTGAGTCTCAACACCACTGTGATTTATATGTATAATAACATTTTGTCTCAGTAGCTGAAGAAATCGCATTTCGCTGAAATAATTATCTAGCTAGCTTTGCTAGTTCTTGGTGAACTGCGACATGACCAACAGAATGTGATTAACAGGCCGCTTTATGACTGAATACATTTTAAATAAACTACCCAGTCGTCAATAAAGTTAATAATACAGTGTATAGGAATGCCCGAAATGGACGTCAAATATTCAGGCTGTGTGAGCCCGAAGAGACGCCGACACAGCCGCTCCAACAGCCGCTCACCGGACCGAGGGCTCAAGAACCACAGGCACGACCATGAAGACGATCACAAATCGCGATACAACGACAAAGAGAGGAACAGAAACCGGTTCCGATTCGGGAATTCTCGCAGTCGCTCCAGGTCAAGGGAAAGAGATCGGTCAAACTGGTCAGATCAGAGAGACAGAGATCACGGCTTTGGGTCAAGATCCGATTACTATGACAAGAGAGATGATGCCCAACGACAGAGACAAGACGCCTTCATTGCGAGGTTAGACATGCTTAAACTAGTAGTTCACTTTCAGAACAAAAATTTACAGATAATGTACTCACCCCCTTGTCATCCAAGGTGTTCATGTCTTTCTTTCTTCAGTCGTAAGGAAATTGTGTTTTTAGATTAAAACATTTCAGGATTTCTCTTCATATAATGGACTTCTATGGTGACCCTGAGTTTGAACTTCCAAAATGCAGCTTCAAAGGGCTCTAAAGGATCTCAACCAGGGAAAAAGGTCTTATCTAGCAAAATGATGGGTTATTTTCTAAAATAAATAAATAAATAAATAAAATTACAATTTATATACTTTTTAACCTCAAATTCTGCGTTGTAAATGTTTTTTGAAAATAACTAATCGTTTTGTTAAATAAGACCCTTCTTCCTCGGCTGGGATCATTTAGAGCCTTTTGAAGCTGCATTTTGGAAGTTCAAACTCGGGGGCACCATAGAAGTCCATTAGATGCAGAGAAATCATGACATGTTTTCCTTTAAAAAACACCATTTCTTCACGACTGAAGAAAGAAAGATATGAAGATCTTGAATGACAAGGGGGTGAGTACATTATCTGTAAATTCCTGTTCTGAAAGTGAACTACTCCTTTAAGTCTATGGTGTTTAAATGTGCAAACATACACAACTTCAAAAGTTTTTGGATAGTAAGATTTTTTTTTTGGATAGTAAATGTTTTTTTTAAAGTCTCTTCTGCTTACCAATCATGCATTTATTTGATCCAAAGTACAGTAAAAACAGTACAATTTTGAAACGTTTTTTCTTTCTATTTAAAATACCTACTTTTTATGTGAATATATATTAATATGAATCTGACTTTTAGCATCATTACTCCAGTCACATGATCTTTCAGAAATCATTCTAATATTCTGATGTGCTGCTCTAAAACATTTATTATTATGCTGAAAACACCTTTTTAAGTTTCTTTGATCAATCGAAAGTTCAGAAGAACATTGTTAATCTTTTCTAACATTATAAATGTCTTTATCATCACTTTTGATCAATCTAAAGCATGCCTGCTAAATAAACGTATTCATTTCTATCATTTGTTTTCCCAAAAAAAGCAAAAAAAAAAAAACGGACTCCACTCTTTTGAATGGTATAGTGTATAATGTTACAAAACCTTTTTATTCCAGATAAATGCTAATCTTTGTATCTTTCTACTCATCAATGAATCCTGAAAAAAATTACTCAACCGTTTTAAATATTTCTAATAATAATAAATGTTTATTGAACAGCAAATCAGCAAATTAGAATGATTTCTGAAGGATCGTGTGGCACTGAAGACTAGGAATGATGCTGAAAATGTAACTTTGATCACAGGATTAAATTAAATTTTAAAATATATTCAAATAGAAAACAGTCATTTTAAATAGTAAACAATATTTCACAATTGTACTGTTTTTGCTGTACTTTGGATCAAATGCAGGCTTGGTGAGGAGAAGAGATTTCTATAAAAAACATTTAAAATCTTACTTTTGACTGGTAGTGTAAGTATGAAGTAAGTGTTTATAGCTGTATATTACAATAATATGTTTTCTGCTTTTCTCATTCCAGGCGTCTACAGGAACGTGAGAGAATTGGTGAACTGGGATGTCCTGAAGTCTGGGGATATTCTCCCAGAGTCAGAGAACCTGAGTGAGTACATATTAAATACCGTATATATCATTACCAATGCCTATTGTTGTCTGTTTTATAAAGTATAAAATTGGACAGTGAAATATTCATCATATATGTGTTTGCCTTAAACGCTTTAATCTAATTTCTTGTATTATGACACAGCTCAGATGAACACACTCCTGTGGAAGAGGATGTGAAGAACAGCAGCTCTGATTCAAGTTCACAGGGTAAATTTTTTTATCATCTCTCTCAGACTCAATGCGCTTTTTCATTAGAATGTTGATCAAACGTGAACTAGATGTTGAATAAATAGTCCTAATATGTTATACCTTGTCTACAGAGGAAAAGAAGAAAAAGAAAAAGAAGAAGAAGAAGAAATCAAAGAAAAGGAAGAACAGGAAGCACTCAGAGGACAGCGAGTCAGAAAGTGATTCTGAAGGTTTGTGGCATTTCTTTTTGTTCTAAAACATACTTTATTCTTATACGCCAGGTTATATAAAACATTTACTTGCTTGTCTTGCAGAAGAGATGAAAAAGAAGAAAAGAAAGAAGAAAAGTAAAAAGTAAGAATCTTGTTTTCATATGTAATGTACAGCAAAAGGTTTACATACACATTGCAGAATCTGAAGTCCCTGGTTTGTCCTGAACAGTTAAACTGCCCGTTGTTCTTCAGAAAAATCCTTTAGGTCCCACAAATGAATTGTTTTTTCAGCATTTTTGTGTATTTAAACCCTTTCCAACAATGACTGTATGATTTTGAGATCCAACTTTTCACAGTGAGGACAACTGAGGGACTCATATGCAACTATTACAGAAGGTTCAATCCCTCTCTGATGCTTCAGAGAAAAAAAGATGCATTAAAAGCCAGGGGTGTAAACTTTTGAACAGAATGATTTGCTCTTCAGAAGCTACAGAGATACTTACATGTTTCCCAGAAGATAAAATAAGTTAACTTTACCCTGAATTACAAAAAGTTAATACATTGTGAGAAAAAGGCAATTTTATTTCATATATCTATTACAATAATGTTATTCAGGTCCGTACTAAATTAAAAATAACATGCATTTTGTATGATCCCTCTTATATTTTGGTAAAATAATTAACATTTTTTAGATTCTTCAAGGTGTATGTAAACTTTTAACTTCAACTGCATATTGACTTAGCAAAGCTTGAATCGTTTTATACAACAACATGATTTTGTCCTTACAGGAAGAAATCAAAGAAGAAGAAGGCAAAGAAGAATCACAAGGAGTCCAGTAGCTCTAGCAGTGAACATTCAGAGGAAGAAGAAGAGGATGTCAATGAAATCTCATGGGTGGAGAAAACTGTTGTTGGAGAACATGTTGTTGGACCTGAAGCTCCTCTCACTCACCTGTCCCAAGATGACAAACCTTTAGAGTGAGTAAATAATTCTTCCTCCATTCAGTTACTCTGTTAAGTAAATTTTGATCCTGTCTCTGGTACTGTATGTTACAGCTTTGTGCCCTGTCTTGTTTCCCATAGTTTTGGCCACGCTTTGCTACCAGGTGAAGGTGCAGCCATGGCAGAGTTTGTCAAAGCAGGAAAACGTATTCCAAGAAGAGGTGAAATCGGTTTGACTAGTGATGAGATTGCAGAGTATGAGAAGTGTGGCTATGTCATGAGTGGAAGCAGGTATGCAATATATCAAGCAACACGGCTGTTTTCAACATTGATAATAATCAGAAATGTTTCTTTAGCAGCAAATCAGCATATTAGAATGATATCTAAAGGATCACGTGACAGACTGGAGTAGTGATACTGAAAATTCACAATATTACTGTCATCGTATTTTATCAAATAAATAAAAGCAAAAAAGACTAAACTATTATAGTTGTAGTTGGAGTATCGTGCACATTTTTATATAGTGTTCTTTATGCCCTCAGACATCGGCGTATGGAGGCTGTGCGTCTGAGAAAGGAAAACCAGATTTACAGTGCTGATGAGAAGAGAGCGCTTGCTTCCTTTAACCAAGAGGAAAGAAGAAAGAGAGAGAGCAAAATCCTTTCCAGCTTCAGGGAAATGGTGTACAGAAAAACTAAAGGCAAAGATGGGAAGTAGACTGCCCTGCAGAATTATATTTTCAGTTTGGATGTCACTTTTCTTTTTTTTTAAGAAAAAAGACAAAATAATTGATTAAGTCACCGATTTTAATGTGTGTTTGCATTCATTTTTGTCTGCTTGTCTGCTACAGTACACGTGGAGTAGCTTGTGAACTGAAATTGATGTGTACATTTTCTAAAATTGCAAACAAAAAATAAACTGTTACCAATAGAACTCAAACCATTAAACGCTGCAATATCCCTGTAATGTAATGTATGTTGCATCTAAATAAAAATTGTCATGTGATCGATTCTTAGACTGGAACATTTATTAAGATCAGAATTTGTCCCTTTCTTTAGTAACAACCCTGTGTTAACCTATAGATTGTTTTCACGACACATCATCAATTGGCCATATTGGCAGCACAGGACATAAAAACACCACTGAACCAAAAGAAACTTGTATATTTTGCTGATTATTGCTGCTGAAAATGGTCAATTGTTGTCATTTTTCAGACTGTAATAATCAGTTGGACTGGGAAAAAAAAAACATTTGGAGTACTTTAGACCACCAAAAGTTATAGTAAATCAAGGAGAAGAGTGCAAAAAACTGTCTGAGGAACAAAAAAAGGCATTTGTGGTTGGCCAAACTGAACCAGGATTTCCAGGGCAAGAACCTTGACAACATTCGTGTTTGTTCTTATCATTTCCGGACAGGTAGATGAAATATTAGGCTAATATCTTAATTAATACTGCTCGTAAGTATCTTTACCACCTATTAACTTTAGTTTATCAAACTATTGTGCCTATATGATTTAGCAGCTTCCACAAGTAGCAGAACAACATATTCAGCAGTACATTAGCCCTGCAATCCATGCTGTTGTTTACAACAATATGGCTGTGCATCGGGATAACTGACCAAACCGTGATATACTGAACCAATCTATAGCTATATCAAAGAACACTAATAATCATATTGCGCTTACAAAGAGCTAAATCTACACAATAAATGAACAATTCACATTCTCTGTGACTTTTCCCTGCTTGTGAGCCACAAAGACCGCTATAACGCATTATGGTTTGGAATAGAATGTCATGTCTGCATCCTTGCTTATTAATCATCTCAATTTTCTCCACTGGACATCTAAATGGATGTAAAAAGTGCACAAGAATTTCTTCACAAAATAAGAGTTACTACTTTAGTACTTTGCATTACTGCATATTATGTCTACTGGCACTCCATTTGAAGCTGTTAAAGGATTATGTGGAGCATGTTTATTGCATAAACATATTACATCCTATTTATGCACTTAAACTGATCGATCAAAATTATTTTAAGTACTTTGCACATTTTGGACTGTAGTATATCATGTGTATTATGTATAATGTATGTATATGCATTGCAGGGATTGGATCATGCACTCTATATTTTAGCCAATTATTACACTTGAGTACATGGTAAAGTGACAAAGTGATTTGATCAAATGTTTTACCCTGCCAAGTAAATTCTGGGATCAAAATTAGGCGTAATAACTGTTAATTAAAAATTTAAAAAGTTAAGTGGGTTAATAGAGTGTTTTCACTATGCGTCATCAGTCGACCATATTGGCACCACTGAACTGAACGAAACTTAAATATTTTGTTGATTATTGCTGCTGAAAATGGTAAGTTATTGTCATGTTTTGGGTTGGATCGGGAAAAACATTTGGAGTACTATAGATTGCCAAAAGTTGTAACAAATCAAGGAGAAGAGTGCAGAACACTGTCTGAGGAACAAAAGGCAAATGTGGTAAAAAACTGAACTAGGATTTCCAGGGCAAAAATCTTGACAACATTTGTGTTTGTTTCTGGTCAGGTAGGTGAAATATTAGGCTAATATCTTAATTCTGCTTGTACGTATTTGTACTGACCAACTTTACTTTGTCAAAATATTGCACCCTTTTCTGCTTACTAAGTCCTTCTATTTATGATTTAGCAGCTTCCACACTTTTTTTATGGCTTGGACAGAATAAATTAGCAGAACAACGTATTCAGTAGTACATTAACTGTGCATTTCTTGCTGTTATTTACATCCGAGTATCTCCAATATGGCCGCGCATCCAGGTAACTGACCAAATCGTGATGTAAGTGCAAATCATATTCAAATGTATTTTCACACCACAGTGAACCAGTATCAAAGCAGTACAATATAACAGCTATATACGAAATCTAATGTGAACATGAAAAATAAAAACAGCAAGCAAATGAATAATTTAAAGATAACATTTTAATAGACGGCTGGACAAAATGTACATTTAAACTGTTGCTTGGTGGCTCTTCATTTGATGTTTTCAAGCCCCTGTAAAACAAAGAAGAGTATTTAAACACCAGCTTTTGTGAGCATATTGTCAGCACTGATACTTTTTTTTTAATACAAGTTTTTACCTTGGCATGATAATGTGCACCAGTTCCAGATATTTTCTTGTCTCTCTCCATTAAATACCACTGATAGGGTACCCGTACGATCCTCTTTTCCTAAGTGCAAGAAGAAATGGATTCAGTGCTGTAGACTTACTATACAAGAGCATGCAGAAACATCAGACAAATGTAAAACTGAAACAAACATATGATTGAATTATGATTGAAAGATTCATTAAAGCATAAACACAATGATTGAGAGTGACAAAACATTGCTAATTGTCATCTTTATCATCACTCACCTTTCCACCGTTTGTGAACTTCTGGATTTGAGCAGTTGCGATACCAGGAATCATCAGACAAACTGTCATAATAGCAAAACCGGGCAATATCTCATACCACATGATTGTGGTTAAAATATGAGCGTACAAACACAGAGAAACTGTCGCAGAGGACGAGATTAATTTAATGTTTTGCAGAAAATCTTGCAAACCTGCCGTCTACATGGGCCAAAATGTCTGCCCCTATGACGGTCACAAAAAACAACTTCCGAGATGTTGATAATTCACTTCCGCATTGAAAAACCTCGACTGTAATAGAGCAGCGCCGCATTGTGGTATTAATTGCAAGTCTTAAACTAGTAAAACTACTACAGTATTAACATACTTTATGGCTACTTTGTTAATAAAGGCATGCGTAGCATTGAAACACATTTTAGCCTAATGATAAAAACAGTTAAAGAATTGAGAGGAGCACAGCAATGTCTAGCCTGTCCACTCTACATGTAAGAGCAAGTAAAAGAGTACAGTAAAAGAGACAGGTATTCGTATTGTAATATTGTGGCAAATCTGCTGGCGTTGTTATTAACAGTCAGTAATTATCATAAAAGTAGAGTTTTCTTCCTAGTAAGAGTACTTTTGACAAATACAAAGTCGCAGAGTGAAAGAGCGGACGCTTATGGCAAGCTGTCTTAGCCTAAAATATACTAAGCAGTCGTCGTAATTGTATTTTTACTTATAAGAATTGAAATAGAGAGCTCTATAATACAATTTTTACTAGTAACAATTCCATTTACAGAGCTCTCTAATTCAATTCTTACTAGTAACAATTACAATTAGAGAGCTCTACAAATGAGTTTTTACAAGTCATATGTCTCCATTGACTTTCATTCATTGTTAATTACAGAGCTCTACAACAGAATTTTTTCTAGTAAGAATTCCATTTAGGGAGCTCTCTAATTCAATTGTTACTAGTAAGAACTGAATTAGAGAGCTTTTTAATGCAATTACAGAGCTCTGCAATTGCACAAAAAATTTGTTTTTTACTAGTAAAATTTGAATTGTACAGCTGTATTTTTACTAGTAATAATTAAATTAGAGAGCTCTCTAATTGGAATTGTTACTAGCAAAAACTGAATTAGAGAGCCCTGTAATTGGAATTATTACTAGTAAAAATTTATTTAGAGAGCTCTCTAATTGTAATTCTTACTAGTAATAATTCAATTGTAGAGCTCTGTAATTAAAAATGAATGGAAGTCAATAGAGACATATGAATAGGGTTGGGTATCATTTGAATTTTATCGATTCCAATTCCAATTCCGATTCCACTTATCAATTCCGATTCTCGTCAATTCCCAATTTCGATTCCAGTTTAGTAAAAAACAACAACAACAACAAAAGTCAAACATATATCATAACATGTTTATTTTCAGTGCCATTAGTTTCAGCTCAAATAACAAACAAAATTTATTTTCTTTTATTTCGACATGGTGAACCAACTGCAGATGCTTAGACTGCAGATGTTGCTCGTGACACCTTGCTTGCAACATATTAGTTTATTACAGGGGTTCTCAGCCTTTTTTACACTGGGGCCCCCCATCCTTCTTGGCTAAATTTTGCAAGTTCCCCCTATGCCTGACATTTCCTCTAAAGGTGTTTATTTTTTAAAACCTTTTTTATTAACCAATACATTTATTAACCAATGGGGTTTTGCAAGGGAAGGGCGCGGGACTAAAAAATCCGTCCCTTGCAGGTCTCTAATAAGATGAAGTTTGCGTGCAGCAGTAGCTTTGTCTTCAGATTTTACAAAGTTTAGCGGTTTTTACAAAGCCTAGCCATACTTTTGAGCGCTTCCCGTGATCCATCTTGTAGACTGATGTTTACACTACCACATAAGGTCCTGGCAGATTGCCAGATGAAAAAATGCACCCAGGAATCAATAAGAGGTATTGGAAGTTTAATTTTATAACAAGTATACGATTCTTTATCTTAAGTATCCAAATCCAGAATCGGAATCGATTTTCAATTCCCAACCCTACATATGACTAGTAAAATTAATTTGTAGAGCTCTCTAATTGGAATTGTTACTAGTAATAATTGAATAAGAGAGCTCTCTAATTATAATTTTTACTAGTAAGAATTTAATTAGAGAGCTCTTTAATTGGCATTGTTATTAGTAAAAATTGAATTATAGAGCTCTCTTATTGAATTGTTACTAGTAAAAATGCAATTAAGACGACTAACGCTTAGTATATTTTAGGCTGAAACGGCTTGCCATAGAGGCTCCTCGCTTTACCGAGAGCCGTAGCCAATCAGAGACGCCTGCTGGTGTTACGGAGAAACAACTGCGGAAAGTTGGGCAGTGGAGAGATAGCAAACACGGCTGATAACAGCAAGAAACCTACGAAGTACGACATCGCTGCAAAAGTTGGCAGAGGATCATGAAGGAGGACAAGGAAAACACGCGTCCCAGAGAAAGAAAAGTGGAAATAAAATGTGACGAAAATGAGAAACAAGAGAAGCCAAATAAAGAGAAGAAGGAGGCTATGACAAAGGTAGTTAGTTAGCAGGCTAACTTAGCTGGCTACATTCTTGCTACAAATAGACTGTAAACACCGCAGCTAGTCGCTTTCATTTGAAATACTATGAGTTCTAGTTTTGCAGCTGTGTTTTTGCTTACATGTTTATGTATTATTTTATGTTTGATTTAAACGTCGCAGGTGAAAATGACAGAACATGTCTGATACATACTGGTTAGCAAATCCCCCTGTCAAAAGTTTCCAATCACTGCGGGGATCTGGCACTTTATTAGCACTATAATGTAATATCAACTTTGACAGGGTTATTTTTGTAGATACAGCCACGAAGAATAAATTATGGTATTTTAAATGTCAGATCATATTTCAGTAACTTTAAAGTTATTATATGCAGCATTCACAGTTTATAGACTTTACTTTGTGTATATGTGACTTTGAACGACAAAACCAGTTATAAGGGTCGATTTTTTAATTGAGATTTATACAACATCTGAAATCTGAATAAATAAGTATGTATTAATGGATTGTTAGGATAGGACAATATATGGCCAAGATACAAATGAAGTTCTTAGCAATGCATCTTACTAATAAAAAATAAGTTTTGATATATTTACAGTAGGGACAATACAAAATATCTTCATGGAACATGATCTTTACTTAATATCCTAATGATTTTTGGCATTAAAGGAAAAAAGATCATTTTGACCCATACAGTGTATTTTTGGTTATTGCTACAAATATACCAATGCTACTTAAGACTGGTTTTGTGGTGTAGGGTCCTGCAGACTATCTCATGTGTCATATAGGTATTACATTGTATAAAAAACATAGAAAGTGTGTGCAAGTAATTCCAGTATTGATTTTTGTTTTGTATTATACTTCTTTTTAGATTGTGATCCGACGTCTCCCTCCAAGTCTGACTAAAGACGACTTAGTGGAACAGCTGCAGCCTCTTCCAGAGCTGGATTACCTGGAGTTTTTCTCTAGCGATACTAGGTTTGTAGATGCAGTCTTATAAAAGGAAACAGAAGACTGAAACAAAATGGATGAAAGCTGTTTGATGGCTGATCAAGATGTTTGTTTATTTGCAGTCTTTTCCCTCATCTGTTTGCAAGAGCCTATCTGAATTTCAAAAATCAGGGTGACATAGTGCTCTTCAGAGACCGCTTTGATGGCTATGTCTTCATTGATAGTCGAGGTTTGGCTTTTGCATGTCATTACCATTTCCATTCACTGTCTAATTTTGCAATATTGTACCTCAAATGTCAGAGTCTTCAGGCTGAGATGGTAAGAACTGTTGTATCTTCTTTCTCCCATATTATAGGTCAAGAATATCCAGCAATTATTGAGTTTGCACCATTCCAGAAAGTTGCTAAGAAAAGGAGCAAGAAGAAGGATGCCAAAAGTGGAACAATTGAAGATGGTGAAAAATATATATATATATCTAAACTACTAGTCAAAAGTTTTTGAACAGTGAAACTACAGCAAAAATAGAATTTTGAAATATTTTTACTATTTAAAATGACTGTTTTCTGTTTTAATATATTTAAAATGTTAATTTATTCCTGTGATTTCAAAGCTGAATTTTTAGCATCATTACTCCAGTCACATGATCCTTCAGAAACCATTCTAATATTCTGATTTGCTTGTCAAAAACATTTATTATTACTATTATTATTTTGAAAACAGCTGAGTATATTTTCAGGTTTCTTTGATGAATAGAAAGTTCAGAAGAAAAGCATTTATCTGAAATAGAAATCTTTTGTAACATTATAAATGTTTTTGTCATTACTTTTAATCAATTTAAAGTATGACTGCTAAATAAAAGTATTAATTTCTATAATTTTTCAACAAAAAAAAAAAAAAATACTGACTCCAAGCTGTATTTCAGATAAATGCTGATCTTTGGATCTTTCTATTCATCAAAGAATACTGAAAGAAATGTACTCAACTGTTTTAAATATTCATAATAATAATCAGCAAATCAGCATATTATGATGTGACACTGTTATGTTTTTTGCATTTAATTGATATCGCTGCAAACAATTGTTAATTATTTATTTACCTGTGATTTATTAGATGTTGATTACAAGAAATTTTTGGAGTTCTACAATGGTGACGAGGAAAAATCTCCTTCCAATCCTGAGACTTTACTTGAGGAAATAGAGGCCAAGACAAAGGAACTTAGTTGTAAGTTTCAGCACAAAACCTCTAAACAAAACTATTTAAAATAGTTTTCTCTTTTGATTTAAAATAATAATCTGAAATGTTCTTTCCTCAGCTAAAAAAACGACACCTCTCTTGGACTTCCTTAAAAATAAACAGGTAAAGGGTGTAATGTTTACTTATTTAATTGCATACTGACACCAGTTCATATAGTTTCCATATGTAATATGCCATACTGTATGTTATGTGTGTTCATGCTGTTTCATCCTGTCCTCAGAGGATTAGAGAAGAGAAGAAAGAAGAGAGGAGACGGAGAGAACTAGAACGCAAACGTCTGCGAGATGAAGAACGGCGGAAGTGGAGAGAGGAGGACAGGAGAAAAAGAAAAGAGGCTGAGAAATTGAAAAAAGGAGAAAAGGCATCTGATAAGGATAAGGACCAACCTAAAGATGAACAGCCAAAAATCAAGGTACTTATCTCTGTTTTGTCCATAAATCTATTAGGTTCATAAATGTATTTTGGATGATTACTTATTATTATCAATGTTGAAAACAGTTGTGCTGCTTCATATTTTTGTTTTTACATTTTTAGTAATGAATTGAATGCATCCTTGTCTAATAAAAGTTAAAATTTCTATTTTCTTTTTTAATCTTGCTGATTCAACCTTGTTTTGTCTTTTTAGCTCTTAAAAAAACCAGAGAAAACAGACGACGGTGATACTGAGAAGCCAAAGGACAAGCCCAAGAAACAAGACAGAGAGAAACACAAGGAAGATCGACCTCCTGGAGACACAAAGAAGCGTCAGAATGGGGAACACAGAGAGGAGAAAGGGGGAAAGTAAGTTGGTTACACTTAACATTAGCATATATTTTACTTTTTAGGTCTTCTCCTCTAATTTCATATCATGGTGTCAAATATGCTTTGTCATTCAGGTCAGAGGATAGCGGGCATAAACATTACAGAGACCGTGATGGAGAGCGAGAGCGAGACCGGGACAGAGAGAGAGAGCGAAGACAGAAAGAAAAAGAACGGATCAGAAGGCAGGATGAAGATCGAAGGAGGAGGGATCGCCAGGACGGAGAAAACACCTACAAAAAGAGAGACGAGGAGGGGAAGAAGGAGCGCGTTTGGGAGAAAAGAAAGCACGAAAACACTGGAGAATCCTCTGGCAATGCTCGCTCTGAAAAGCCATCAAAGGACAGCAAAAGAGAAAGCAGAGAAGACAGTGCCAAAAAAGACCGTCTGAGAAATAAGGTACACTACCGGAGCACCAACAGAGCAGCAAATCAGCATATTAGAATCATTTCTGAAGGATCTGGAGTAATAATGCTGAAAATGTAGCTTTGATCACAGAAATAAATTACATTTGAAAATAGATTAAAATGAATAGTTCACCCAAAAATGAAAATTCTGTCATTAATTACTCGCCCTCATGTTGTTCTAAATCTATAAGACCTTCGTTCATCTTTTGATTTTTTTGATGAAATCCAAGAGATTTCTGACCCTGCATAGACAGCAATGGTACTACCAAGTTCAAGGTGCAGCAAGGTAGTAAGGACATTGATAAAATAGTCCACGTGGCATCAGTTGTTCAACCGTAATGTTATAAATCTATGAGAATAGGTCAGAAAGCTGTCGCATTTCATCAAAAATATCTTAATTTGTGTTTTAAAGATGAATAAAGGTCTTATGGGTTTGGAACGACATGAGAGTAATTAATGACAGAATTTGAATTTTTGGGTGAACTATACCTTTAAGATAAACTACACTGCCAGTCAAAAATTTAACAGTAAGATATTTAATGTTGGTTTTTTAAGAAGTCACTCTTGCTCTCCAAGCCTGCATTTAACTGATTTAAAGTACAGCAAAAACAGTCAAATTTTGAAATATTTTTACAGTTTAAAATAACAGTTTTCTATTCAAATATATTTTAAAATGTAATTTATTTCTGTGATTTCAAAGCTTAATTTTTAGCATCATTACTCCAGTCACATGATCCTTCAGAAATCATTCTAATGTTCTGATTTGCTGTTAAAAAAACATTTATTATTATTATCATTGTTGAAAACAGCTAACATTTTTTCAGGTTTCTTTGATGAATAGAACGTTCAGAAGAACAGCATTTATCTGAAATACAAATCTTTTCTAACATTATAAATGTCTTTATCATCACTTTTGATGAATTTAAAGCATCCTTGCTAAATGAAAGTATTTATCATTTCTTCCCCCCTCTCAAAAAAATACAAATAAAGATTATACTTACTCCAAGCTTTTGAATGGTATAGTGTATAATTTTGTTCAAAGGGTTTTTATTTCAGGTAAAATTTCATTTGCATGTTTCTATTCATTAAATAATCCTGAAAAAATGTACTCAACTGTTTTAAATGTTGATAATATTAATTTAAAAGTTTTTCCAAACAGCAAATCAACATATTATAATAGTTTATTGAGGATCATGTGACACTGAAGACTGGAGTAATGATGCTGAAAACATAGCTTTGATCACAGGAATTAATTTCATTTTCAAAATATATTCAAATAGAAAACAGTTATTTGAAATAGTAAAAATATTTCAGAATTTTACTGTTTTTGCTGTACTTTGGATCAAATAAATGCAGGTTTGGCGAGTAGAAGAGACTAATTAAAAAAAAAAACATAAAATCGTACTGTTCAAAAACTTTTGACTGGTAGTGTATTATGTTAAATTGTAGTAATATTTCACATTATTAAAAAAAAAACATCAATGAATTTTAATACAAACATTAAAGACCTTGTGTAACTTTTATTTTTACATATTGCCTATAATTTTTACATTTCTGTCTTAGGATCGGCCTGCAATTCAGCTGTACCAGCCCGGGGCGAGGAGCCGTAATCGGGGTGGAGGAGGAGGAGGAGGAGGAACAGGAGAAGATGGACAGGCAGTGGAGAAGAGAGCTGAGCGGGAGTCCAAGAACACTCAAGAGAAAGCTGCGGAGTGAGGAAACAGCTCTATGCTGGCATGACATGATGTCTCGAAAGGAGGGGCTCTGTTCTAATCAGGACAAACACCTCAAAACATGGTGCTGCCATCAAAAGAAATCCCCCCACTTTAAAAAAAAACAAACTCTCTGCTCTCTGTCAAAGACATGAGAGCACATACCTGTTGCCCTCCAGTGCCTGAATGAGCCCCCCAAAGTTTCTGTTCATGAGCAAGGCAAGTTCTAACCGACGGTTAGATTTGAGAAACGGGGCTTAATCATGAGAGAAGCCAAAGCGATTGGACCACAATAACTCAAAGTGACCTTACTTTTGGTACACAGCCAAACTTGCTTTACTTGTTTCACAGTTTATAAAAGGTCTGATCTAGCTTGCTCACTGTTCCGTTTTAGAAAGATCTTTCGCGCCTTTCCCGAAACCTACTATCCACTGCATTTTACTTCAGACAATCAGTAATAAATTTGTGTTCTTTGAGCATGGATGTAGCCTGCAGCTGTTTTGAAGAGCTTGCTGATCTACGATTGCTTCTGTTCTGATTAGGGATTGGTCAGGTGGAAAAAGAGCCATGCTTTATAATGTTGATGCCTTGATCACTGTCAGTTCTTTTCTGCAAGTCGACTACATTATATGCAAAAACAGATGTGGCCTTTTATAGTTTTGGAATTGATGCATATCCTACCACTCAGAAGAAAATGCAACTTCTGGTTAGCTTGGTTTAGAAACTGTGCTGTCATCCACTGTATGTTCCATTGTAACTAATCGTTAACTCAAAACACAGCTTGCTTTCATAGTTGCAGCTTTGTCCAAATGTGAAGAGAAATAAAAAAAAATAAATAAATAAATAAATGAACAACCTATATGTTACTTCTAGTATCTCATTTTATTTGTCTACATTTCTTTTTTCCAAAATGTGATTATGATTTTGTTCCATCAAATGGGACTTAATTTTATTAATTAATGTATTTATTTAGAATTGATTTTTAAAGTAAATTTCATTTTTTATGTGATCCAAAGTACAGCAAAAACAACTGTTTTCTATTTAGATATATTTTTAAATGTAATTTATTCCTGTGATTTCAAAGCTAAATTTTCAGCATCATTACTCCAGTCCTTAGTGTCACATGATCCTTCAGAAATCATTCTAATATGCTGATTTGCTGTTTGAGAAGCATTATTTATTATTATCAATATTTAAAACAGTTGATTACATTCTTAGATGAAAATATCAGCATTTATCTGAAATAAAAACCAATTTTAACATTATACGCTATACCATTCAAAAGCTTGAAGTCAGTATAATTATTTTTTAGGGAAAGAAATTATAGAAATTAATACTTTTATTCAGCAAGGATGCTTTAAATTGATCAAAAGTGGTGATAAAGATATTTATAATGTTACAGAAGTTTTCTATTTCAGATAAAAGCTGTTCTTCTGAACTTTCTATTCATCAAAGAAACCTGAAAAAAATCTACTCAGCTGTTTTCAACATAATAATGATAATAAATGTTTTTTGAGCAGCAAATCAGCATATTAGAATGATTTCTGAAGGATCATGTGACACTGAAGACTGATGCTGAAAATTCAGCTTTAAAATCACAGGAATAAATAACATTTTAAAATATATTCAAATAGAAATCTTTTATTTTAAATGGTAAAAATATTTTAAAATGTTACTGTTTTTGCTGTACTTTTAATCAAATAAATGCAGGCTTGGTGAGCAGAGGAGTCTTCTTTAAAAAAAAAAAAAAAAACATTAAAAATCTTACTGTCCAAAAACATTTGACTGGTAATGTACCTAAGACTTTAAAGTTGCTAGTTTTATGATTTTAGTTAATTTATCCATTAAAAGCCTTGTGCCTAATGTAATTTTATCAAAAAGGTTATTTTAATGCTGATATTGCTGATTCACATAATAATTTTTAAATAATTGGTTACTTACAATACAATAAAAATAAATGCAACAACAAAGTAGTAAAAAGAGGAGATAACTTTTCTTTAAGAGATTCATTTCCTAAAAGGACGTCATTGTCCTGCTTTTCTTAATTTATGTCATTTAAAGTAAATTATTTTAAATAATAAGGGCTGTAGGAGGGGTTATTTATGATATTAACATGATTGACCAACTTTTGTCCATTAAAAACTAAACATACAAAAATTAGCTAAATTGAATGTTCTTTTTATGATATGTTACAAAAGATTTCTATTTCAGAGAAATGCTGAAAAAATTCTACTCAGCTGTTTTCAACAAATAACAATATTTTTAATTAGCAAGTCAGCATATTAGAATGATTTCTGACGGATCATGTTACACTGAAGACTAGTAATGATGCTGAAAATTCAGCTTTGAAATCACAGGAATAAATTACATTTGAAAATATATTCAAATTGAAAGCAGTTATTTTAAATAGGAAAAATATTTCACATTTTTCTTGTCTTTTAAATCAAATAAATGCAGGCTTGGTGAGCAGAAGAAGATTCTTTTTTTAAAAAAACATTAAAAATCTTACTATCCAAAAACGTTTTGACTTGTGTAAATTAGAATAATGTCTTTAATAACATTAGATGCAAAATATAATCTTCAAAAAGCCAAACACACCCAGTAGCTTGTGATCCGTGGAGCCACTGGGTGTCGCTGTGACGCGAAGGAGTCGCTCGGTTCGTGACTCGGATATACAGCGCTTGCGTTTCCCATGGTTCCTCCTCTTCGACTACCGCCATAGTGGTGAACGGATAGCGATCTCCGAAATGGTAAGTGGAAATCTTAAAACATCCTTAAACAGGTGGATGTTCTCCTGTACATCTCTTCATTTTTGTATGTCAGTTGAAGTTCTTAAGTAGTGTGATTTAATATTTGACAGATTAATGGTCGGTAAGTAATATAATCATAGCTAGCATTTCCCCGGTGAAGTGTCGCGGGATGATAAACTTCAGCCATTGCAGATTGTCTGAAGGCGTGCTTTATGTTTGTATGTCAGGCGTCCCATAAGACCTTCAGAATCAAACGTTTCCTCGCCAAGAAGCAGAAGCAGAACAGGCCAATTCCACAGTGGATTAGGATGAAAACTGGCAACAAGATCAGGTATGTTGACATGGTTGTAGCCGTTGTAATGAACGCGCAACTACAGTCTTAAAGTGATAACTTGGTGGTCGTTGTTTCTGATTCTATAACGTTAGTTTATAGTAGCCAAGGAAAGCAGGACGCAATTGCAGTGCTAAATTGTTGTGGTAGTACTGTCATTATTCCTGCTGAGAGCATCCTCCTGCTCTGGAGCAATGAGTACTGTCATCTTTCATATGACATGTGAATGCTCTTTTGTGGAGACACACTTCATAGGATTATAATTGTGCATTTTTTACATTGAGGATTTGCCCATTAAGCAACTTTGTTTATCAGTACTTTGATTTGCTGTTATAATGTTTTAAAAAAAAAAAAAACTGTGTGAGTGATATATGTGGTGTTTATTACACTAAATTTGTGACCCTGGACCACAAAACCAGTCATAAGGGTCAATTTTTGGAAATTGAAATTTATAAATCATTTGAAAGCTGAGTGAATAAGATTTCCATTGATGTAAGGTTTGTTAGGATGGGACAAATTTGGCTGAGATACAACTTTTAGAAAATCTGGAATCTGAGGGTGCAAAAAAAATCTAAACATTGAGAAAATCACCTTTAAAGTTGTCCAAATGAAGTTCTTAGCCATGCATATTTCTAATTAAAAATTAAGTTTTGATATATTTACAATAGGAAATTTACATAATATCTTCTTGGAACATGATCTTTACTTAATATCTTAATGATTTTTGGCATAAAAGACAATGTGCAATGCATTTTTGGCTATTGCGACAAATAAGCCTGTGCTACTTAAGAGGTTTTGTCTTTCAGGGTCACATTTTGTTATGACTTTAAACTAACATATGATTTATGGGTTGTTTTGTATTGTTTCTTGGCTGCGTTGTTCGTAGTTGTTCAGCGGTGCAGTTTATTACAAAAGTAGTAATTGATTGTTATTGATTTTGTTTTATCTTGGCAACTCTCTCTGCAGGTACAACTCCAAGAGGAGACACTGGAGAAGGACCAAGCTGGGCTTGTAAACACACAGTTTACTTCAGCTTCCCCCTCTCTCCGTCTGTTCGCTGCCAGGACCACCAACTCGTCCGGAGCTGGAGAGAAGCCATGCTATCTGGAACAGCAGTCTCTCTTTTGTACAGATATTCTGGTTATGTCCTTGCTGAACAATAAAAGATTTGTCATCGAACCAGAAGTGTTTGTATCCTCCTCTTTTGTGAAAATGGCAAATGTCAGAGTTGATTTTTTTCCAGTGGCTGGGTTTGCAACAGATGGTAGTTGTACACACAAAACTGAGGTTGTAATAAAACGTTTTTTTGGCTTTCACTGAGCTTTTATGTTCCTCATGACAGTTATTTATCTATGTATCTAGACTATATATGGGCCATTATACAGAATTGGTTCAATGTCAGTTGAAAAGTATTTTTCTACAAATTTGCCACGAATGCAAATTCTATAACATTCAAGGTACACATTTCTAGTAATTGTGCAGTTAATTCTCTTATTGTATTTTCAGAAAGTTTTGAAATATTTGTCCTCGCCCAAAATTTGTCATTACCGAAGCGCAGTGATATATAATTTAATTAAAATGATTATATTGATGTATTAAGATTTTGCTTGCTTTTACATTTGTGAATATATATTTTTGCTATTTTATTAACATTTTGTTTTAGATGTAAATCAATAGCAATTACATTTTTCCAATATTTTAAGTGTAATTTATGAGATTTGTATTTTGAATCCAATTTTTCTTTGTAAAAGGTAAAAAGTTGATCATACTTGTTTCAAACTTAGTCTGGATATGCATTGAACCCAAAACTATCATAACATCGTAGTTGAAAATTCACTGTTTTATTTTTGACAACATCCCATGTTTAGACACATTTTTGGTAATGGTAGTGTTTTGGTAGCAACCACATTAAAACACTACTGAAATGTAGTGACGTTCTTCAAAGTTACACAGATTTTTCATACTTTTGAACATGTGACTGTGACAACAATTGTATGATTTTGAGATCCATCTTTTCACACTAAAGGCAGCTATTACAGAAGGTTGAAATGCTCACCGATGCTTCAGAAGGAAACAATCCATTTGAAGTTCAGGGTAAATTTAACCTATTTGGTCTTCCAGGAAACGTAAGTATCTTCTGTAGCTTCTGAAGGGCAGTACTAAATGAAAAAATGTACTTATCTTCATTCTGTTCAAAAGTTTTCACCCCTGGCTCTTAATGAAATGTGTTTCCTTCTGGAGCATCAGTGAGCATTTGAACCTTCTGTAATAGTTGTATATGAGTCCCTCAGTTGTCCTCGGTGTAAAAAGATGGATCTCAAAATCATACAGCCATTGTTGGGTTTAAATACACAAAAATGCTGAAAACCAAAGAATCTGTAGGACCTGAGGATTTTTCTGCAGAACTGTTCAGGACAAACAAGGACTCATAAACAACTATCACTAAACAAAAAGGTAACAACATTAAGAATCAAGTGGATGTAAACTTTTGAACAGGATAATTTTTTTTATAAATTCAGCTATTATTTTCTCTTGTGGGCTATATAATTACGTCTTTTACGTGAAATATCTTATTCAGATCCGTACTAAATAAAAAATAACATGCAATTTATATGATCCCTCTATTTTGGTAAAATAATTAACATTTTGCAGATTCTGCAAGGTTGATGTAAACTTTTGACCTCAACTAGATAAACTAAAACATTGGTGAGAAGTTCCTTGCAAGTCTGTTTATTAAAAAGATTATAATTCATCATAAAACACACAGCACTGTTATGAAAATTAAAAAGTGCCACATTATTAGCCGTACAAATTGTGTTGTTCATAAAGGAACAAATTTCAAGCCTCAGATCTTTTCAAGCAGACCAAAGTTGTATAACAGCCTCTTAAATGAAGAGAATCGCTGGCGTGAAATTCCTCCTGAGCCGTCCACCTCGATTCTCTTTTCTTGAGCATGTTCTTTAACCAGCTGTGCTTGACTCGCACTGTTATTCACATTGAAGTACCCTACAGAGTGTTCATCATCCCAGGCTCCCAGGAGCTCCTTCATTTCTCTCGGTGAGTTGTCTGTGAGATACTGCCATGCTCTTTTCCCACTGTAGTCCATAACGTCTATATTAGCACTGAATGCTCCAACCAAAGCCTTTACAACCATGTACTGTTTATGCATGGCAGCTACATGAAGAGGCGTCAGCCCTCCACTTCCCCTCAAGTTCACATTCACTGACAGCCCTTCTTTTTCTGCATGCCTGAGGAGCTGAATCAGCGTCTCGTCCTTTCCATTTTTCGCCAACCAATGAAGAGCTGTAAAACCACTGATAAAGTCTTTTCTGCTCAATAAACTAGGATCCTCGGAGAGAAATTCCAACATAGTGTCATAATTTCCATCCACAGCAGAAAGCATCCAAGCGTGCTCCATGGGATCCAAAACCCAGAGAGCGCCGCTGTTCAAAGTGTCTCCATACGGGGCCGATGCATCCACTTCTTCTGACGATGTGTGTTTGGATGATAAAATATTTGACAGTCCAGATTTGTTATTCAAAAACAACTCTTTCAAATACTTCTTTCGCATAGCGGGGGTGAGGGAGCCCGACGTATCAACTGATAGTCTGCGGGAGGCGCTGCTGCCCGGTTCCTCCAGCTGTTTCTGAAATCTGGATCTGCGGGAGGAGGCGCTGAACACAGGAGACGAGGGTCGAGCACCATGTCTTGACAATCGCTCCTCAAGATTTGAGCGGACCTGGCTTGCTATCCTGCTTTTAGGGGAATCTGAATTTCTCACATTACTGCCTGAAGCTTCACCGTCTGAATCTTTTGGTTCTTCTGAGGACAGTGCTGTTTCTCCCACAGGGTCATTACTAAAATGTCCCTCAGAGCTGATGGGTCCACTGCTGCTCCCTTCATACATACTGGCGGGTCCTAGGGAAGTTATTTACTTAGATAAGATCCAAACTGAAAAAGCTTACATAAGCAGAGAAGATCTTCCTTATAGTCGCTTCATAGGCTATAAATGTTCAAATCTGGGTGTGGAAACAGGATAATATGCGTAAATTAAACAAGATCTAAGTACCTTAAAATATATTTTTATTTAAGAGGAAAACTAAGCAATGTGACTAGTTTTCTCTTGGGGAAAGAAACGCGCTGCTTCCTCATTCGTGTTCCGCTTTTTACATTTGCTTTTAAAACAAAACATTCACACTAATGCAACAATGGCTATTTTACATTATCATTTTATTTTTTTAATCTTTCACTAGTAGGCTAGTTTAGCCTTTTACGTTTTCATAAATACAGTTGATTTACGTCTAATTATTTCTGAAAAATGTAAAAATACATCTAACGTTATCCTTTCCTAAAGTTTTACAAGCTAAGCTTTATTGATAAATGTGAATGAATACCTGTCTCTCAGGTAAAGCATCCGGTGTTGTAGCCTGTCACCTGTTGTCCGCACAGCTCTTCAAAGTAGGCTATTCTTTCCTCGTCCCTCTAATTCAAGCTGTGTACACTCAACCAAATAATTCTCTGTGGGTTGTAGGACTAAACAAACCGCTTAGTTAAACGACAGTTTCTCCTTTTTGGGAAGCAGATAATATTTTCTGTGAGTTAACCGAAACTATTCGAGTGTGTTTTCCCTCACAGTCTCACAGTGGCCATTTCCGACATGCAAACCCTCCCCTTCATAAAGTCTAAAGTTCAAATACCACTGACTAAATCAACACTTGTCTTCAAACCCACGACACTTGCCACTATTCATTGGCTGATGGAACCCAGAAGGAAGGAAAGAGAGCTTTTTTTGCAACCTGCTGCTTAATTCTGTGATTTAGGCTATATTAGCCTACTATATAATTTATATGATTATTATATGATTTTTTATGTTACGTCAGTTCAAATAAATCATCTTCCAGCTATTAATGAGTAGTACTTATAAACATTAAAATGTAACATTTAGCATAATAAAGGCTACGTTATGTAATGCAAATGAGTCAACATTTTAAATACATCTCTGCTTTCATGCTAAAAAAAAATATTTCAGTTTGTGTGGACATAGAAACACCCTTATGCATAAAAACGCGATGACATTAAATATTATAATAAGCTAAATCATACAGTAGTCTATTAATGTGTTAAAGTGGGCTTTCGAGTATTACTATTACATATTTAAGTCATTAGAACTATGTTACATATTCGCATACAAAATAAAAGTTTGTGTTTAATGTGTATATTATGTATGTATATATGATATATATTATATGTACAAATAAGTATTTTGTATAAAAATATAACATTTTTATTAAATATATACATGAATCTGTGTTTATTTAAACACTAGCAGTCAAAAGTTTTTTAAATATATATATTTTTAAATGTTTTTTAAAGAACTGCATTTATTGGACCCAAAATAAAGCAAAAGCCGTAAAAATTACTTATTTTTACTTACCGTAAAAAATACTTTTATTTAGCAAGGGTGCTTTAAATTGATCAAAAGAAAAAAAAAGATGATAAAGACATGTATTGTTACAAAAGATTTCTATTTCAGATAAATGCTGCTCTTCTAAACTTTCTATTCATCAAAGAAACCTGAAAAAATTATACTCAGCTGTTTTCAACATAATGATAATAATAAATGTTTTTTTGAGCAGCAAATCAGAATATTAGAATGATTTCTGAAGGATCATATGACTGGATTAATGATTTTAAAAAGCCATCTTTATAATCACAGGAATAAATTACATTTGAAAACATATTCAAATAGAAAACAGTTATTTTAAATAGTAAAAAACTATATAATTTAACTGTTTGGATCAAATAAATGCAGGCTTGGTGAGCAGAAGACCTGTAGAAATATGCATTTTAGCGGTTGAGCTGAAAATGAAGAGGACTATACCATTTAATAAAATGGGGGTCATATTGTGACACAATATTTTGATTATCATGATTGTTTTGAGTGTTTTAATGATCAACCTACGTGTGTTTTGGCTATACGTTAATTCGTATATAATTACAATTCAAAATCATGCAATTACAAAAATAACAGAAGCCGCCATGGCATCGGTCATAAATGGTACAGTCCATCGTATCTGAGTTCGTCGCTGTAGCTTGGTCTGTAGCTTCGCTTGCGTGCGTGCTGCAGTTTCCTGTGAAGGGTTGATGCAGGAGAGAACCATGGCGGCCACTGAGATAGCTCGACAAGCGGTAAGAGCACTGTTTTATCACAAAATGTGCTTTCGGTTTACCAACCCAGAGTGGCGAATTGCTACCGGATATTTTAGCGGGTGTGACATATGGTAGAATCCAGTAGGTTTCGATTTTCATTTATTCGTGAACGTGATGGCCCATTATTACCAAACTGATTGATTCTGGTATTGTTTGTGTACACGATTAGAATATATAAACGCATTTTGTGTAAGTTATATTTTAAAATATACAAATCTCCATGCAGCCGTTTTGAGTGAATGGCTTAATGTTGAGGGCCAACAATAACGGATGAACATCATGGTTTGAAGTGACCACGACTGATGGATTTTCACAAACAACGATTAAAAAAAAAATCAGTCATATTATAGAGTGTCATTGTATTGTAAAATCCATTTAATTCGACCGCATTAAATACCGTTATATGTAATTGCATTAGCATCCTTGTGTGTGCACGCTGGGCGTTGTCTTTCATCAAGTATTTCGTGCATTAATGTCAGAAACTGGCATGTAAAACAATTTCAAATGTATTTTGTATCTTGTGTTCTGTTCATTCTGACGTCTCTAATGTGAATACGTAACGTTAGCTAAGATGAGGCAGCAGGCTCAAAACTAAGCTCAGCTGTTAGATATAATAAATGACGCCTACATCAGTCTTTACTATTCAAACCAGAGGTTTGAACCAGTATTTTCTGGTTATAAAGCAGCCATTGGGGTGTTTCAGTCATGATGACCCCCCTTTGGACTCCTTACAGTTGTCTGGTTTGGGAATGTTGCACATGTGGGTCAGATTGTGACTGTTTGTTCAGTCAATAAGATGCTCTCACAGTCTGTGACTTCTCTAGTTGCCTGTTAATGTTAGTGTTATTTGTTAGTAATCCTCATAATAGAACTGATCATCTCTGCTGATCATCATTCTCACTGAATGGATTACACTGTTCATTGCAGTTTAACTTAATGTTTCCATTTAGGTAATGGAACTTTATTACATTAGACCTGTGCTGATTGAATGCTCACTTTTCATTTTGTTATTTTAGCAGAAATCCAATGATTTGGCACGTTCTCGCTGCATAGGTCACATGCATCACCCACACACCAAAGGATATGCTGTAAATGTCGGCAATAAGCCTTTCCTGCCAAAGTTTTGGCAGGCCACCTGTGTGAACAATGGTAGAGGAAGTGCTGAAGTGTAATATGGCCTAAATGTGAAATTTGTGTTATGTTATTTACAACCGTTTTGCTTCCCAGGTATCTGTGATACTTGATAACGGTAACATTTGTCTGCGACTGCAAAAAGGTTTACGTGTCTGTTTGCCTGAATGTGGTTTCGACAGTTGAGATCAGACAGGAAAGAGGAAGTGCACAGAGCTAAAACTTTGAGATCTGTACCACAGACTTACTTAGTGTCTATGTTTGAAATGAGGTGCATGTTATGAACTTTTGACAATGTTTCTTTTCGCATCCTCATAAATGAAGGTGCTTACAAAGACTTTGCATTGCTGAGAGCGAGAAATCTTTTTTTGTATTCATATGGTTTGCTTTTATTTTATTTTAGGGAGAAGGTGCACGTGCCGTCCCACTCTCTGGTCATGTTGGCTTCGACAGCATGCCGGACCAGCTGGTCAACAAGTCCGTCAACCATGGCTTCTGCTTCAATATCCTCTGTGTGGGTGAGTGTGTCATGCGGGAGCTCCTTTTTTCCTTGGGGCGAAACTAACCATTTGCTTCAGTGTATGTCACACCCCTTCACTGTGAACGCATACTGATTCTGTCCTGTGACCCACTTACTAAATACTGGTGCACTGATGGAGAGCAGTTGCAGGAACTTGCGATTTGGTTTCATTCATTCTCTGCTTGCGTCTAACTGGAGGTTAGACAATTATCTGTTCTTACTCTATTCAGTCATAAAGAAATTGTTTTTTGAGGAAAAGTTTTTAGGATTTCTCTCTATATAATGGATATGTATGGCGCCCCCAAGTTTGAACTTCCAAAATGCAGTTTAAATGCAGCTTCAAAGGGCTCTAAACGATCCCAGCCGAGGAGGAAGGGTCTTATCTAGTGAAACGATCAGTTATTTTCTAAACAAATTGACAATTTATATACTTTTTAACCTCAAATGCTCGTCTTGTCTCATCTCTGCAATGTGCATGTGTAGTCAGTATAATCCGGGTCAATGCAGTTAGGGTATGTCGAAAAACTCCCATCTCGTTTATGTCTTCAACGTCAAAATAGTCCTACAATGCTGTTTTTACCTTTTTTGTAAAGGGCGTTTGAGCTTCTTTGTATGTTAACTTTGTAAACGCTGTTTCTGTACTTTTGCAGCGATGAAAGGCGATTTTGAAGTTAGGGAAGAAAACGAGATGGGAGTTTTTCGACATACCCTAACTGTATTGACCGGGATCACATAGACTGCGCATGCGCAGAGACGAGACAAGACATTTGAGGTTTAAAAGTATATAAATTGTCAATTTGTTTTGAAAATAACTGATCGTTTCACCTGATAAGACACTTCTTCCTCGGCTGGGATCGTTTAGAGCCCTTTGAAGCTGCATTTAAACTGCATTTTGGAAGTTCAAACTTAGGGGCGCCATACATATCCATTATATAGAGAGAAATCCTGAAATGTTTTCCTCAAAAAAAACCATGATTTCTTTATGACTGAGGAAAGAAAGACATGAACATCTTGGATGTCAAGGGGGTGAGTACATTATCTGTAAATTGTTATGAAAGTGAACTAATCCTTTAAAGAGAACCTCTGATGTTAAGACTTGTATGGCTTAATATAACACAAATTATGTCTCTTACTGAAATATGTAGTAGAAATCCTATGAAAGATTTATGTTATTTAAAAACCCCACGTCGTTTTATGCATATTTTGGATTATAGGACTATTTTGATGATGTAAAATGGTTGCACTCACTAAGCTAGTGGTGCTACCTGTTGCTATTTTTACCGCAACAGAACTCGGAAAATAAAATACTGATACGATGCCACATTGTGCGGCTTTTTTTTGTAATTTTCAGTCGAAAAGCAACAAGAGAAACGATGTAAGTCTTCACTGTTTTCCTAGCGATAGGAAGAGGAAAAAAGAATGGGAAGATGCCTGTGGATGAATAAAACTTTCTGAAGACCTGCGTCTTTGTTCTTTCCACTTAAGCCCTGATGCCTTTGAGGCTTTTAGTAGATCACAGCTACTGAAAGAGCTTACAAACAGCAGAGACAAGAGATGCTAGATGCCATCCTGGCAGGATGTAAACATGCAACTCTTGTCATTTCAGAGTTGTGTTGTGATAAAAATAGCAACAGGTAGTGCCAGTAGCTCACTCAGTGCAACCATTTAAAGGAGGAGGAGGTGAAGTGAGGCCAAGTAAGGTGACCCATAATAGGAATTTGTGCTCTGCATTTAACCCATCCAAGTGCACACACACAGTAGTGAACACACACACACACACACACACACACACACACACACACACACACACACACACCGTGAACACACACCCGGAGCAGTGTTTTACATCATCAAAAAAATGGCACCCCCCATAGTCCAAAATATGTATAAAACGATGTGGATTTTATAAATAACATAAATCCTTCATGGTTTTTCTACTACATATTTAGGTAAGAGATATCATTTACATTACATTAAGCCATATAAGTCTTAATACCTGTGGTTCCCTTTAACAAGGTTTGTGTGTTTGGTTTGGCAGAGAGACTGTGGCTGAGTTCACTTCTTGATTCCAGGTGGTGTTTACTGTTGCGTTTAGTTTGTATATTTCAGTTCAGTGTTTAACGTTGGGTTTTAAAGTTGTACTTGCTCTAAAATCTTTGACAAAGAGGGTGATGTTCACACAAAATGCATTTTGAATAATCAAAAGTGGGTAGAGGTGGTCAGACATACACCTTAATACCACAAGGCAGGTTCACTCTTGTTCTTATTAACAGGTGAGGTGACATCATCTGGCCTACACCTGTGTGTCAGCAACAATTCATAGAATAACTTACTAGTTTAACTGGTAGCATACCAGGAAAAAAGCATTTCTGTTGGTTAAACAGTAGAGCATGGTGCTGAAAACACCAGTTTGATTTTTAGGGAATGCACAAATTGATAAAATGAAGGTTTTTAATGCAGTGCAAGTCATTTGTGTCTGCTTAAACACAAAAATACCTAGTATGTTAAATAAATGTACAATCTTTAAAATTAACACTGTGGTATATTACTTTTGCATTGTGTTGTTTATTAGTGAATTTAGGTTTATGGATATAAAGTTTCAGATGTAAAATTATCTTTAATGTAAACTGCAAGAGAAAAAAAATGTACATTTAAGTTCATTAGTTAACATGAACTAAAAATGAATAATACTTCTACAGCATTTACTAATCATAGTTAATTCTAGCGAATTGTTTACTAATGAATTATTAAAATCACAATTGTGTTTGTTAATATTAGTTAAAACATGGTAAAAAACAATGAAAGGCTGTAGTTTTATTGCCAAACATTAACAAAGATTAATAAATGGTGTAATAAATGTTGTTCATTGTTTGTTCATGTTAACAAATGACACCTTATTCTGAAGTGTTACCAAATAATTGTTTAATTAAAATTATTTATAATCAGGATCTTAATCATCCTGTTCTACAAAAACAACTATGTGATGCAGCCTTTGTTCAGTATTTAATAATATTGAAATCTGTTTGTAAAATCAACAGTATGGTCTGAGGAAATGTTTATAGGAAACTGTTAATCAGGCATATAATTCTGTCCTTTCGCTAAGAGGCCATATGCCAATAAACAAAGTAAAATTCTAGCTAAATCTTACGCCTTTGACGTCTTCATGCTTTTGGTATTCACTTTGCCTTTTGAATTATTTATACAAAGCCATTGTTTCAGTTTTTTGTTAGCATCTCTTAAAGTTCAGGGCATCTGCCAGGGCTTTTATCCCATTTTTGCTAAAGCTCTGAGGAGGAAGTGACAGAACTCTCTGGAAACTAGTGTGAAGGGAATTTGGCAAATGGCAAGGGACTGTTGTTAAGCAAGCAGGCCTGATCATTCATATCCAGGTTCGGCTTTAATGCTTCAGGTTTAGTGAATACTAAATATCACGCCATGATTATCTGGAAAAGAGAGAGAAGGCAAACCATCAGCTTTGATTGAATTACGTGATGGTCTGTGTGTGATGCTTGCGTTGCCTTTAATTCAGGAGTTTCATTCCTTGTGATAGTCACTGCTCATCAGCTTTTGATCTGGGTAGAAAATCGCTGCTTTATTTTTAGGTGTCAGACGAGGCTTTTTGCTCATGCCTGTAGTGAGGGGCCCGTGGGAATGGGATTTGCAGGCTGAGTTTATGAAGAAATGGCAAATGTGAGCCATCCATAGGGCTGGGCGGTATACCTTTTCATACCGAATACCGGTGTTTTTTTTTTTAATGATATTCATTTTTCATATACCCCAATACCGGTGAGTGTGTGCGTACAAAGCGCTGGGAACACGTATGTTGACGCAAACAGAAACCGCAGCTTGCACGTGCTTGTCTGAAGCAACACATCTGAGGTGTGGACGTATTTCAGTATATCTGAGAAAGACCCAGGGTTAGCGATTTGCAAAACTTGTAATGCCGAAATTTCAAGAGGGGGTGTGTCTGCAGAGATGAGAGCAGAGATCGGCGCATTGTGCGCAGACAGCTTTCAGTGAGAGAAAAACAATGGCTTTACGTTGGTGTTACGTCGCAATATTTTAAAGATATTTCTTTTCTATATACTGTATTTTTATTAATATTTATGCTTTAAAGCCAATGGATATCACACAAGCAACGTGGAAACTGATCAATATGTTAAAGTGAAAGTAAAAACTGACTTTCAGCATCTGATGTGCATTCTTTCAGACAATGAGAGACGATTATACTTCATATGCTGATATTAATTTAGTCCTTTAATATTTTTCTTGTGCCCCGAACATGGTGGGAAAAATAAATAAAAATGAAACGTATTTTGTGTAAGGTTTGTTTTTGAAAGTCTTAAATAAAGCTCTTAATTTTCATTGATGACTGCAGTGTTATTAGGGGGTTATGAAAGTCATAATTATGATTTCAGGTGGTCTAAAATGTGGGGACTGAAAGACAAGAATTGCGATGAAACTTCAAAAGGCTATCCATTGAATAAATATGAGCGCTGCACGTTTCAAAATCATTTGTTGCGCTGCTTTGTATACTACCATTCTGACAGCGCCTCCTGCTGGAAGAGAAACGCGTAGACTTGTAAATGTGAACTTGTGAAGAATGCACAATAAAGTGTTGTGTATTTTGACTGCAAATCATGAATTCTGATTTCTTCACCTCATTACAATTATGAGTGCCACTGTCACTTCTTTGTGAACAGCAGCATTTTGTGAGACCAATCAAACCTGAGTTAATACTAGTCCGGTCAATGTAAGCCAATATACTGCAGTAATTATTCTCTAATTTATTAGGAAATGTGGTTAACACCTAGTCATGCATGAAAAAAAAAAAATACCGTCATATACCGTGATACCGTATAATTTTGAAAAATACCGTGATATAAATTTTTGGTCATACCGCCCAGCTCTAGCCATCCATATAATTAACATTCTGGTGGTGTTGTGTGATGTCCATTTCTACCGCGCTTGTGGTTGTCAGGAAAGCAAGAATAGGACTTTTAGGCAGACTCAGCCAGGATTGCTGCATGGCTTTAAGACTTTTACACGCCGATTATGCAACTTAAAATCTGAAGTGTGTGCATCAGCTAAATAGTGCACTTATGTATTAAAGCTGATGTGTGTAATTTTGAAGTTAAGAATTCCTTCCAAAAATTTAAATTCTGTCATTAATTACTCACCCTCATGTTGTTCCAAAGTCATAAGACCTTCGTTCATCTTTAGAACAATAATCAAGATATTTTTGATGAAATCCAAGAGCTTCCTGACCTTGCATAGACAGCAACACAGCTACTACGTTCCCAGGCCTAGAAAGGTAGTAAGGACATTGATAAAATACTCCTTGTGACATCAGTGGTTCAGCCTTAATTTTATGAAGCTATCAGAATATTTTACTTTTTTTTGCACAAGGAAAACAAAAATAGCGACTTAATTTAACACTTTTTTTTCTCTTCTGTGCCGGTCTCTGGCACACTTTCACAAGAGTACCTTGATGTAGAGCCTGGTAGCTTATTGCTGTGTTTTTTTACAGGCGAGACTGGTTTGGGAAAGTCCACCCTCATGGACACCCTGTTCAACACCAAATTCGAGGGTGAACCTACACAGCACAATCAGCCTGGAGTGCAGCTCAAGTCCAACACTTACGAGCTGCAGGAGAGCAACGTTCGCCTCAAGCTCACCGTGGTCAACACTGTAGGCTTTGGAGATCAGATCAACAAAGAGGACAGGTGAGATCTGCTTGTTATCAGCTTTAACCAGAGACAGAATCAGTCCTATGATGATCCAGAATGTTATAGGCTTCCACTGGTACGTTTGTGACCCTGGACCACATAACCAGTCATAAGTAGCATGGGTATATTTGTAGCAATAGCCAACAACACATTGTATGGGTCAAAAAAATAGATTTTTCTTTTATGCCAAAAATCATTAGTATATTATGTAAAGATCATTTTCCATGAAGATATTTTGTAAATTTTCTACCATAAATGCAGTCTTCTCAAGCGACAATACTATAGAAATAAAACTTGGGTATATTTTAGAGTAGACAATGTGCAGCTTGTATAGATTTATTGTGCCCTGAAAATTACTCAGCATACGGCCATTATTGTCAAAATAGCTGGCAACAAAAGTAAGTACACTCTTAAGTGAACTTGTCCAACGTGTCAATATATTGTGTTAGCACCATTGTTATCTGGCACTGCCTTAATCATCCTGAGCATGGAATTGACCAGAGCTGCACAGGTTGTTGCTGGGATCCTCTTCCACTCCTCACAGAGCTGCTGGACATTAGACACATGGTGCTTATCCACCTTAAGGTTGAGGATGCCCCACAGGTGCTCAATAGGGTTCAGGTCTGGAGACATGGGGTCATCATCATGTTGGAAAAGTGCCGTTTGGCCTAGTTTCTGGAGGGAAGGCGTCATGTTCTGCTTCAGAACATGTACATGATAGAATCCATGTTTCCCTTAATGAACTGCAGCTCCCCAGTACCAGCAGCACACATGCAGCCCCAGACCATGATGCTGCCACCACCATGCTTGACTATAGGCAAGACACAAAAAAAGCCAAACAAGTTTATCTTATAGTCTCATCAGACCACAGGACATGGTTCCAGTAATTTATGCTCTTGGACAGGTTGTCTTCAGCAAACTGTTTGCGGGATTTCTTCTGAGCCAGCTTCAGATGAGGCTTCCTTTTGGGACAGTGCCTATGCAAACCGACTTGTTGTGGTGTATGGTCTGAGCACTGACAAGCTGATTTTCTACTTCTGAAACCTCTAAAGCAATGCTGGCAGCACTCATGCATCTGTTTTTTGAAGCCAGGTTCTGATCGACCCTTGCAAGGCCTGTTCCGAATATAACCCATCTTGGAAAACCTCTGTATGACCCGGGACCACTGTAGTGTTACTCAGTTTCAGGGTGTTACTGAACCTCTAATAGCCTTGGCAATCTTTGTGGAGAGCAACAATTCTAATTCTCAAATGCTCAGAGAGTTATTTGCCATGAGATGCCATGTTGAACATCCAGCGGTCAGTATGAGATAATTGTACTTAAAGCAATTTTAACTGCTCTAATACAAGATACACAACTTTGTATGGTCCTGTCAAGCAGACAAAAACATAAACATGATGAATAGGACATGTGGCTTTGCATGGTTAAACAACATACTGCTGTTATCACTTAGGGTGTACTCACTTTTGTTGCCAGCTATTTTGACAATAATGGCTGTATGTTGAGTTATTTTCAGAGGACAGTAAATCTATACTGCTATACAAGCTGCACATTGACTACTCTAAAATACATGCAAGTTTCATTTCTATAGTATTGTCCCTTGAAAAGTTATACTAAAATGGTTGCTGAAATGTGAGGGTTGTACTCACTTTTGTGAGATACTGTATCTCAAAACGTAATTTTTGATTAGTAATATGCATTGCTAAGAACCTCATTTGGACATTTTTTTTTTATTATTGCAAATTACCCTCAGATTTCAGATTTTCACATTTTCTAAATCTTAGCCAAATATTTTCCTATCCTAATTTAAATAATTTATTCAGCCTTGAAATGTTGTATAAATAAAAAAAAATGGACCTTTATGACTGGTTTTGTGTTAGTGTGTGTAAAATATATTTTTTATGAACATAATTATTGCATAATAGTAATTATAATGAATATAAATATAATTTACATATTAAACTCAGCCTGGTACGTTTCATAATAAATAATGAACCTCAGAAACCAAGATCAGCTTTGTCAATAGTCATGAATGCAAAGAACATCGTCTTTTTTAAACTGTACAACAATAAGTATTTTTCCTGATAAATTAAAAGATTTTACAGAGGATTCACTACCCTCTAATGCCCTTGTTTTTTGTGACTTTGAAGTCTTGCATTAAAAGGAATTCTGTTGTTCCTGCTTTTCTTGATCTCTGTCATGTGACTTTTTGTGTTGAGCTCATTTTAATATAAAGGTTGTATGATATCAGGAAACCAGATATAACCCCACTTTTAAGTTTCTTATGCCGTAGGCTAAGAAAGTGCCAGTTATAAAGGATTTTCATGGTCTTCAGATTTGACTGAAACAGCTTGTTTTTAAGCTGATTGGTTGTGACAAGCTTTATTTTGCCTGAAGATGTGCTTTTATGAGTCTTGAGCTATCCAACTATTTATAGATGCCTGAACCAGTACCTTTTCTCCTCAAAGCTCACAGAGTATTATTTTACAGTTCTGTAATACAGCTGAAACTTTAAACACGTTGTACATACAACACTAATCTTACTTAAAGGGATAGTTCACCCAAAAAATAAAAAATTCTGTCATTAATTACTCACCCTTATATTGTTCCAAACCCTCGAGACCATTGTTCATCTTGAGAACACAAATTAAGATATTTTTGATGAAATCTGAGAGCTTTCTCACCTTGCATAGACTGCAATGCAAATGTCACATTCAAGGCCCAGAAAGGTAGTAAGGACAATAGGATGATAAAATAGTCTAAGTGACATCAGTGGTTCAACCTTAATTTTATGAAGCTACGAGAATCAGAAGATGAACAAAGGTTTTACGGATTCGGGACGTCATGAGGGTGAGTAATTAATGACAGAATTTTCAATTTTGTGTGAACTATCCCTTTAAGTGTGAGTGTTAGGTTTGTGCTTGTTTCTCTTGCCCGTAAGTAATTATTTCCACTTCTTCATTGTTTAACTTGCAGTTACAAGTCTATTGTGGAGTTCATCGATACTCAGTTTGAAGCCTACCTACAGGAGGAACTGAAGATTAAACGCACCCTACACAGTTATCATGATACACGGATCCATGCCTGTCTGTATTTCATTGCTCCCACTGGACACTCGCTAAAGTCCCTTGACCTGGTTACTATGAAGAAGTTGGACAGTAAGGTTAGTGATGTGTTTTGTTTAACAAGTATTTGATCACACATAACACAGCTCAGAATGACAGTATGGTCAACAGTAGAAATATTTTAGTCAGTACAGTATTTAATCCAGTGGACCACAAAGTTCATGACAAATTATTACAAAATAGGCTTTTATTTAATTAATGTCTGCTATACACTACTAGTCAAAAGTTTTTGGACAGTAAGATTTTCAATGTTTTTTAAAGAAGACTCTTCTGCTCACCAAACCTGCATTTATTTGATTTAAAATACAGCAAAAGCAATAATATTTTGAAATATTTTTACTATTTAAAATAACCACTTTCTATTTGAATATATTTTAAAATGTAGTTTCTTTTTGTGATCAAAGCTAAATTTTCAGCATTATTACTCCAGTCTTGTCACATGATCCTTCAGAAATCGTTTTAATATGCTGGTTTGCTGTTCAAGAAACACTTTTTTTATCATTATCAATATTTAAAACAGTTGAGTACTTTCTTTTTCATGGTTCTTTGACTAGAAAGATCCAAAGATCAGCATATATTTGAATTAAAAAGCTTTTGTAATATTATTCACTATACCATTATATCATATTATTCTCTATACCAAGGGTCACCAAACTTGATCCTGGAGGGCCGGTGTCCTGCAGAGTTTAGCTCCAACTTGCCTCAACACAGCTGCCTGGAAGTTTCAAGTATACCTATTAAGACCTTGATTAGCTGGTTCAGGTGTGTTTGATTAGGGTTGGAGCTAAACTTTATTTTTTAAAGAAATTAATACTTTAATTTAGCAAGGATGCTATAAATTGTTAAAAAATGATGATAAAGACATTTATAATGTCACAAAAGATTTCCATTTCAGATAAATGCTGCTCTTTTGAACTTTTTATTCATCAAAGAAACCTGAAAAAATTCATACTCATCTTTTCAGCATAATAATATTAAATGAGCAAATCAGAATATTAGAATGATTTCTGACGGATCGTGTGACTGGAGTAATGATGCTAAAATTCAGCTTTGAATTCAAAGGAATAAATTACATTTTTAAATGTATTCAAATAGAAAACAGTTATTTTAAATAGCAACAATATTTACAACATTAAAAATCTTACTGTCCAAAAACTTTTCAGTGGTAGTGTATATGTGGCTTAGCATTGTTTGCGGTTTCATGGTTGATGTTTTTAAGATGTGGTTTATTAAGCATTCAGCTGATGGCTATGCCATGTTTAATGTCATTGGAGCTGTGTAGATGCAGTCAGTGAAGGTCAGCTGTGTAATACTTCATTCTCTTTCATCTCTCTCTGTGCTGCACGGACTCCCCGAACAAAGATGCTCTCTTAGATCTGAAGCAGAGCCTAACAGCTGCCTCGTTTGCTTAAGAAGACATGCCTGTGTACTCACACTGTGGCTAAAGCTTTATTTAAAGTGTCTGTGTTAACCTCACAATCAATCAGTAGTAAATTACTGGAAAAAGCACAAAGCTAGTGGCCAGGCTACTGAGAATAGTATTTAGATAGTGGTGTGGGTGGCAGCAGGGAGTGTAAAAATTGAGTGAGTGGGATCAGAGCACTCCATATGTGCACTTGTGTGTGAGAGAGTCATGAGTGGAGGAGGGGTTTTTGATTTTTCCCTTACTAGCATGGTTAGTTTAACCCCCATGAGACCTGAGATGAAAAGAATAATTCATCTGAAAAAAAAAAAACATTTTCACACCTTCATGTTGTTTCAAAACCATGACTTTCTTTTTTTTAAATAACATCCAGGCTATATATATGTAATGAAAGTAAATGGGGACAGGCTCTCAAGCTCCAAGTGAACCATCCCTTTAATGGTCCTCTCTGAATTGGTTTCAAAGCGAATATCAAATAGCTGCATATGCCTAATTCTGTTCCAGTTTGAGGCACGTTCAGATGTGAGCAGGTTGAGCTTATGTAAGCTTTCACAGCGTACTATGGAGTTCATTTTAATTGCATTAGCTGCTCCTAATGAAAAATTTAAAAAGGGATGTCTGTTTGTGCAAATGCATGTGTCTGCAGCAGCCTCTGTGCATAAAATAAATGCTGTCTTTTTCAGCACTCTTGTGTGCCATTTATTCACTTTGTTCAGGCATAAAAGAGGAGAGAAGCCGAGTGTCTATATTTATCTGGACTTAGCCAGATGTTCTGAGGTCGCTTGAGTTGCTTACATCTGGATTTTGTAATTTACTGCCTGAGTGGTTGAAAGTTAGCTGTTAGCTGTCTGAAAGGGAAATATTTACTCGCTAGAGCTGTTTGGGGTTGTATATGCACAGAAATCATTTGACCACTGCTGTATTTGTTTGTCATCTTAATTCATGTGTATAGAAATGTATTTATTTCTGGTTACTGATTATTCTCAAATGCCTGTACAGGTGAATATCATCCCCATCATTGCCAAATCAGATGCCATCTCAAAGAGTGAACTAGCTAAGTTCAAAATTAAAATCACAAGTGAGTTGGTGAGCAACGGTGTCCAGATCTACCAGTTTCCCACTGACGATGAGACTGTGGCAGAGATCAACTCAACCATGAATGTGAGTAACTTATATTCTGCAAAAACGTTTTATTTTTCAGACAAATCAGTTTTGTAGGTGTCACTTAATTAGAGGTTCTCCGATGGAAACCGTGGGGAAAATGTCAATAAAAGAACTTGATAAAACAACTTATTTCAGAAAAACAGTCAATGTCCAAAACACATTAGTCAGCTGGCAAAAAGGAGAATTTAATAAAAATGACATTAAATTACATACTCATTTTATTTTCATTGTTATAATGAAATCATGAAAGACATAATATCTTTATTATTTAATGTACACTATTTCTTTTTAAAGAAGTCACTTCTGCTCACCAAACCTGCATTTATTTGATGCAAAGTACAGCAAAACAGTAAAATGTTAAATATTTTTACTATTTAAAATAACTGTTTTCTATTTGAATATATATTAAAATGTAATTTATTCTTGTGATTTCAAATCTACATTTTTAGCATCATTACTGCAGCTTTCAGTGTCACATGATCCTTTAGAAATCATTCTAATATGCTGATTTGCTGTTTGAGAAACATTTATTATTTTTATTATTATCAATATTTAAAACAGTTGAGCATTAAAAAGTTTGGAGTCAGTATAATTTTTTTTTCTTGGGAAAGAAACTATAGAAATTAATACTTTTATTTAGCAAGGATGCTATACATTGATCATAAGTGGTGAGAATACATTTATAATTTACAAAAGATTTCTATTTCAGATAAATGCTGTTCTTCTGAACTTTCTATTCATTAAAGAAACTTGAAAAAATTATACTCTGTTTTCAACATCATAACAATAATAAATGTTTTGAGCAGCAAACCAGAATATAAGAATGATTTCTGATAGATCGTGACATTAAAGACTGGAGTAATGGTGCTAAAAATTAATCTTTGAAATCACAGGAATAAGTTATTATTTTTTAAATATAATCAAATAGAAAACAGCTATTTTAAATTGTAAAATTATTTCAAAATTGTTCTGTTTTGCTGTACTTTGGATCAAATAATTGCAGGCTTGGTGAGAAGAAGAAGAAAAAAAAAAAACATTAAAAATCTTACTGTCCAGAATCATTGGACTGGTTTGAAAAAAAATCATTTATGTTCAATATAAAAACTGTCTTTGGGCATTTTACATGTTTATATACAACTATAGACAGTTTTAATTTGTGTTGATTAGTTAATTTTATTAATTTATTATTACTTTTTTTGCATTTTGACATTCCTATTACATGCACTAAAATGTTCTTTTTAATATGTATGGAGTAATAATTATAATATTAATATTGCTTATACAAAAGCAGGCCCTTGACCCTAAAGTATTAAGTTTTGGTTTATAACTCATCCCACACTGTATGTGTTTAGGATATGAGTGAAACCTAAAATTGTGAATAAAAGTTTTACCTTTGTGTTTCTACATCTAAAATCATCATTTTGTGCGATATAAGAGAAGAAAATGTACTTTCAGTATTTTGGTATTATTTAATTACAGAAACAAGATTAAGAATAATGTGTTCCTTAAAATCCTTTTACATAGAATCAATCACAAATGTATTATGTCATGCTTTGCTTGGAGACAGCACAGCTATGTTTTATACTTAAGCGCTTGTCAGGTTCTCATTTCACATCATAGTTAAGCAGTTTAAGTGAGAAGGGGTCCATATGGTGTCCAGCTTTCCTGCTTGTGTTTGTTCACAGGAAATGACACCGCAAATGGAAAGCATTCTTCTTCAGTGTATTCTCACAACATGTTTTACTGTGGGATAGACTCTCTTTGTATAGAGCAGGCTGCATGAATGACTGTCAGTTCACCACACAGCCTGTGCCTGTGGGGTTACTGTGGAGGTCTTCCAGTACTGGTTAACCACTGAAAACAAAGATAGCTGACCTCAGGACCCTTCCCACTCATTTCAAGTGGGATGTGCTCTCATAGATTCTTCCCAGTGATTTTAAAGTTCATTCTTGTGTAGTAAATGTTATCATAACAAGGTAATTTCTTTATTAGGGTTTCAACATTGTAAGACGTGCTTAAGTAGAGAAAGGATGCTGTGTTGTTCCTCTGTGTTTATGCTCTTTTAGACCCATATTGATTGACTGACTGTTTAGAAAAAGTCTCTTATTCTCACTAAGAATGCATTTATTTGATCAGAAATGCAGTAAATAAAACTGTAATATTGTGAAAAGGCAAGGCTGAATTTTCAGCAGCCTTTACTCCAGTGTTCAGTGTCACACAATCCTTCAGTAATCATTGTAATATGCTGATGTAGTGCTGTTTTTAATTATTAATGTTAAAAACTGTTGTGCTGCTTAATATTTTTGTGAAAACTGACACATTTTTAAGGATTCTAGAAAGTTTCAAAGCACAGCATTTGTGTGAAATATGAATATAAATATTTTGTAACATTTTAAGTGTCCTTAGTTCCACTCTTGATTAATTTAAAGCATAATTTCTCAAAAAACACATACTCACCCATCATTTTTGAATGGAAGTGTATGTGTTTGATTGTAAATGTGTTAAATGTTAAATATATTATATATTGTATAGTTCATAATTATCGATTTTTCTTATATGCCAAAAATCATTAGGATATAAAGATAATGTTCCATGAAGATACTTTGTAAATTTCCTACCATAAATATATCAATATTAATTTTTGATTAGTAATATGCTTTGCAAAGAACTTCATTTGGTCAACTTTAAAGGCGATTTTCTCAATATTTTTTTTTTTGCACCCTTAGATTTCAGATTCTCTGCCAAATATTGTCCTATCTTAACAAACCATACCATCAATAAGAGCTTATTTATTTAGCTTTTAGATAATGTATAAATCTCAATAAAAAAATTGACCCTTATGACTGGTTTTGTGGTCCAGGGTCATGTTTTAATGCATTTAAATGTTGCATAATTAAGTCTGTTACAGTAAGCACTTAAAATAGACTGGAGTATTTCTGCTAAATTATTTGTTTGTGGGATTTTTTTTTTTGTACTCAGGGTCATTTGCCTTTTGCGGTGGTGGGAAGCACTGAGGAAGTGAAGATTGGGAACAAGATGGTGCGAGCACGCCAGTACCCTTGGGGAACCGTCCAGGGTAAGTGCTGGTCACGTCTTCTAGAGGAAATGACACTAAGCTCTTCCCTCTGTTTGGCCTTGGCCTCTTTGTTCAGGACATCCAAGCCCATCCCGTCCCTCCCTTTCTGCTCAGTTGTGTCTGGACACTCCTTTTCAACACACCGTCCTCTTTCTCACATGCATTTTTTCACAGCAAGGCAGAATGCCAGCTGTAATTTCCATGTGACTAATCACTGTGGAGCAACAGGAAAATGATGTCAGTATAGCACTGACAGTAGCTCACACAATCAGCAGACATTATTTGTATCACATGATCTTTCAGAAATCATTCTAATATGCTGATTTGCTCTTTGAGAAACTTTGTCAATTCTAAAGAATGCTAATGTACATATATTTATTTGCAATGTCCTTTTATCTCATATGAAAAAGAGGATCTACAGTACAATGGTGTTCATTTGTCATGTTCAGTAAGCTCTACAAATCCAGCTCACTTCATTCACAATCTGTCCTGTCAGTCTTTGTTAACATGGTATGTATGCGGTGATTTGATGCGTAACATTATAGCAGCAGTGCTCTGGTTGTCTTCAGGCTGTCTGACATCACTCTGAATCTCTCTCTCGCTCTCTATCATGAGATAGAGCCATGGGGCAGCTCACGTGCTCTTACTTAATTTAGCCTACTGCAAAGCTGACCTGGCTGAGGAAAATTAGCTTGAAATGAAAGGCCTGGAAAACCCTTAAATATAGCTATATTCCTGAAGAGGTACTTAAAAAGTGCTTGAGTTCTTAAAAGACAATGTATCTATAATCTTAAATTTTTTTTAATAAGCAATTTTCACGCAATTAAAAAACATCATCCTTTTTTGCCTATTTCAGTTAAAGGGGTAGTTCACTTTCAGAAGAAAAATTTACAGATAATGTACTCACCCCCTCGTCATCAAAGATGTTCATGTCTTTCTTTCTTCAGTCGTAAGGAAATTGTTTTTTAAGGAAAACATTTCAGGATTTCTGTCCATATAATGGACTTCTATGGTGCCCCCGAGTTTGAACTTCCAAAATGCAGTTTAAATGGCTCTAAGCAATCACAGCCGAGGTAAGAAGGGTCTTATCCAGCAAAACGATTGGTTATTTTCTAAAAAAATACAATTTATATACTTTTTAACCTCAAATGCTCATCTTGTCTAGCTGTGTGTACTCTGTGTAGAAATTAAAAAGTATATAAATTGTAAATGTTTTTAGAACTGTTTTTACCGATTGTTCACTAGATAAGACCCTTCTTCCTCGGCTGGGATCATTTAGAGCCCTTTGAAGCTGCATTTAAACTGCATTTTGGAAGTTCAACATCATTTCTTTACAACTGAAAAAAGAAAGACATAAACATCTTGGATGACAAGGGGGTGAGTACATTATCTGTAAATTTTTGTTCTGAAAGTGAACTACTCCTTTAACATCGTAAAACTATCAGGATTAACCAGTTGTAGTACTATGGCTGAAGATGCGAAAAAAGCAACAGATGAACCAAATCAATTGAGTGAGTGTAGTGATGAGTGAAACGGATCTTTTTGAAACTCTAAATCAGTTTTAACCTTTGCGTTTCAAAGTACTCCAATGGGATTGTGTATCATGAATCACCTGATTCAGATCGAGACTTCAAATTGCGTATCTAGGATCATTTGATTTAGATCAGGACTTTGCAGAGTGTTTGCGAATCATTTGTCTTACGTTGAGACTTTGTGTATCATGAATCATTTGATTTCGATCTGGATTTCACGTATCGCAAATCATTTGATTCAGATCGGGACTTCGCATATCGCAAATTATTCCCAGAATTGTCCTGTTCTGAAGTGCTGGTTCATGAATCATTATTCAGATCGGGAATTCGGTGCGGGTTCACAAATAATTTGATTCAATTTGGGCCTTCAGAGAGTGGATCATGAATCGTTTGTTTCAGATCAGGAATTTTGAGTGGTTTTTGTTTTATTAAAGTCACGTTATGTGACTTTGCTGATTTGCCCGTGAAATTAGGCTTTTATGGAGGAGCGAAATCGCTTCATCTCGATTACTGTATTTCATGATCGTTTGAAGCCGAAATCAAAACTGAATTTCAATTAATTGCAAAGCCCTAGATCTCTGATTGACGTCCTTGGAAATAAAAAAGTAGTGCTTAAAGTCTTTGAAAGCCCTGGAATTTCGTTTTACAGTATCTGTACGAACCCTGATATATGTGATGTGTGTGTTTTCATGCATTACTGACGCTGTGTGTCAAGTGTTTACTTGTGATTTATGGCGCACAGTTTACTTGATTAAAGGTCAAAGTTGTGGAAATTAAAACCATGTAGAAAGGGATGCATTTTCTATGCAAATGTATATCAGCTAATCAGCCGGTTAAAAAAAAAAAAACTATGAACTTTTGCACTGACAAGCACTACTCAATTTCTTTAGCAAATCTATTTGTTTATACTTTTACAATAACAGCTGCAGGGAATGTTGATAGTGTTAACAATACTAGATCACAGCTGCTTTTCAGAGTTATACAAACTGGCTGTTAAAAGAGGTCATGTCCTTGTATCAGTGATATGAAATGCAGTTATGCTATTGAAAGTCACCAAGATGTTAAAATGAATGTAAAGTTCTGTAACTGGTCTCAATTTCTTATAAGTATTATACTATTTAAATATGATCATTATTTAAATGCTACAAAGTAGTATTTAAATATAAATCCTGCATGTTCTGCGTGTTTCTGTGAATGAGCAGCACAGACACGCGTTTTCGTTTACTACACACATACTGAAGGATTATGCTCAGTGTTTCCAGCCTTTGCCACTTCAAAAATAAATAAATAAATAAATAAATAAAAACTATCATCGTATCGTATGCAATCAGGTCTTTAGAGCAATCCGTCAAAATTAAAGTTTGGTTTAAGTTGAAGAAACTGTGACAGAAATATATTACTTAATAATAATTTAAAGTAGTAGTACTATCATTGCATTAAAACATTATTTTTTTAAGAAATATTTACCAGAAAGATGTAAATACACAACAGTATTTCTGAAGAAAAAAAAGGAAATGAATAAATTTTTTTTACAAAAACAAATCAATTAGAGATGCTTTTGATTTATTCAAATTTAATAAAATCATTAAAATGCAATTCAGATAAAACACAGAATCTGGTAAAAATGTAACTGAATCTGATAGGGCCTTAAATGTAACTTTTTGTTGACCTTTTAATAAATTGCTGTTAAATTGTAAGGTTTATTATTTAAATTAATTGGACAAGCTTTTTGATTAATATTTCTTTAATTTAACCATTAAAATTGAGTCTAGAAAAAATTCAAATGGAAAAAATGGAATCCAGAAAAATCAAAATATTCATTTGTAAACGCCTTTTTCTTACCGTAAGAACGGGTGCAGCCAATTGTAAATTTTATGGGTCTGGCTTCTGGTCTCATCCGCATCCAGCTATTTTTAGCTGTACAAGACATCTTGTTTTGCTGCTTGATATTGCAAATTGGTGTGTATTACCATATTATTTTAATGTATTATCTTACTAATGAACACACTGGTTTGTAGTGCAAACAGTTTTAGCATTTACTGCACATTGTAATTCTTCGTTCTTTCCCTATAGCGGTCATTTTTCATCGAGTATCATGTGTTTTGTGTTTTCTAGTGGAGAATGAGAATCACTGTGATTTTGTGAAGCTGAGAGAAATGCTGATCAGGGTCAACATGGAGGACCTGCGAGAGCAGACTCACACTCGCCACTATGAGCTATACCGCCGCTGCAAGCTGGAGGAAATGGGATTCAAAGACACCGACCCCGACAGCAAACCCTTCAGGTGAAGACAGTCACAGTCACCCAATCGAATGATTAGGAAAAAAGTTCTCCACCACAACCTGTGACACAAAGATTTACGGTCTACATCTATAGGCATAAATGAATGCAAAAAGGGATTGTTTACTCATTTATGCACCCTCATGTCGTTCCAAACCCGTAAGGCTTTGGTTCATCTTCAAACCAAATTAAGATACTCTACCAGTCAAAAGTTTTTAAAGAAGTCTCTTCTGCTCACCATGCTTGCATTTATTTGATCCAAAGTACAGAAAAAACAGTAGAATTTGGAAATATTTGTACTAATTAAAATAGTTTTCTATTTGAATACATTTTCAAATGTAATTTTTTCCTGTGATTTCAAAGCTGAATTTATAGTGATTTTTACAGTTCAAAAACGTTTGACTGGTAGTGTATTTTTAATAAAACCTAAAAGACCCGCCATTAAAAAAAACAGGAAACCAAAACCTAAAAGATCTAAGAAGACTATAAAGTCATTGTAAAATAAATCTATATGAACTAAGTGGCTTAATCTTAGCAGTTTAATTCATTTTAGATTAAATATCCCTTTAAAAAAAATCTTTTGTGTGTGGTTTGTTGTGTTCAGCCTCCAGGAAACATACGAGGCCAAGAGGAATGAGTTCATGGGAGAGCTGCAAAAGAAAGAGGAGGAGATGAGGCAGATGTTTGTCCAGAGAGTCAAAGAGAAGGAGGCAGAGCTGAAAGAGGCAGAAAAGGAGGTTTGTTTGAAGACTGTAATTTTAGCAGTTTTGTAACAAATGTAGCCAAAGTGTTATCCACAGCTTATGCAATACATGGCATGTACAGTAGCCTGGTTTATACAGTCAAATGCATCCAGACATTATTTACAAAAAGAGTCTGTCTTCTATCCACCTTCAACATGGAAGCAGGTTATAGGCGAGACTTCCGGTTCATTAGCCGCTATAGGGAATTAATGAGAAACGTGCAATAAATGTAATGCGGATGAAACTGGAAGCCAGACACATTCAATTTACAAATGCCTGCGCCCACTCAAAATAGGTGGATAAATTGGACTAATTTACAGTAGATGTGAAGCTTTTTTCAGTAACATATACTGACTCTGTGGTGTTCACATCCCAGCTTCATGAAAAGTTTGACCGTCTCAAGAAGCTTCACCAGGATGAAAAGAAGAAACTAGAGGACAAGAAGAAGTCTCTTGATGATGAGCTGAACGGCTTCAAGCAGAAGAAGACGGCCGCTGAGCTGCTGCAGGCCCAGACCCAGCAGGCAGGGAGCTCCTCCACACTCAAGAAGGATAAAGAGAGGAAAAAGTAAGTATTGACCTCTACATGGTTCCTAACTGTCACAACCTTCCCTTCCCGAGACACCAGAAGATCACGATGCAGGAGAACATGTGTGAACGCGTGTATGTGTGTGTGCATTTCACTGACCACTCATGTAATATTGCAAGGGGCGCTACATTTAGATCATGAACAAAACTACGGAGTTCAGAAGGATGGAGTTGACAATGCAGTGATATGAAAATGAAAGGTCTAGTTTGAGCATATAAACTACTGTTCAAAAGTTTATACGATTTTTTTTGAAGAAATTAAAGTGAAGATGCATTAAATTTAGATGTTAGACTTAGATAAATAAATTAATTAATTCATTAATAAATGCTGGTTATTTAAAAACATTAATCAGCACAACTGTTTTTAACACTGAAAACAATAATAAATATTTCTTAAGAACCACTTCTGCATATTATAATGATTTATTAATGCTAAAGACTGCCGTCACATTACATTTTTAAATATGTTAAAATAGAAAAGTTATTTTAAATTGTACAAATATTTCACATTATTTCACAATATGTTTACGTATTTTAATTTGCTGCATCCTTGGTAAGCATAAGAGATTTTCAACAACATCTTACTGATCTCCAAACTTTGGAACAGTAGTGAAGGTACTTATATTGTTGTGCATTTATAATATAAAACATCAAGTAACTGTAGATATTGTTTAGCAGTATTTTAATCATGGTATTAAAAGGTGTGTGATAGAAGTATTGGATGAATAGAAAAGTTCTATATAGTTATAATTACATATGCTGTATAATGGTATTAAATGATTATATTATTAAAGGCATGGTTCACCCCAAAATTAAAATTCTATCATTGTTTACTCAACCTCAAGTTGCTCTTAACCTGTATGGGTTTCTTTTTTCTGTTGAGCACAAAATAAGATATTTTGAAGAATATTGGTAACCAGACAGTTGCTGGGCCCCATTGACTTCCATAATACACTATATTGCCAAATGTATCTAATGAACAGGTTTGACTACTTTAGTAATTTCCATGAGTACAAATCTTAATGTTTAAGCATATAATTACAGTATAGGGTATTGTGTGCTTCCAATTTTTATAGCAACAGTTTGGACAGGACCCTTTTCTGTTCTAACATGACAATGCATCTGTGTATAAAGCAAGGTTCAAAAAGAAACTATTCATTCAGCCAGTGTGGAAGAACTGGACTGATCTGCTAAAACCAAGTCCTAATCCCAGCTGATCTTCTTTGGTGTGACTTTAAATGCAGACCTTGAGCCAAAGACTAATCACAAAACACCAATGACTTGTACATTCACTATATGGACAAAAGTATTGGGACACCACCTTCTTTAGAACAGAAAACGGCACTTCCAAAACTGTGGCAACAATAATGGAAACATAATAAATGTATTTAAAAATTGCATTTCCATCTCTGTTGTTGTTTTGGAAGTGTCTAAAATGACTGTACTTGTTTGTACAAGTCAATGGTGTTTGGTGATGAGTTTTGGGCTCTAGGTCTGCATTTACAGCCACACCAGAGCTGTTCAGCTGGGATTAAGACTTGGCTTTATGCAGACCAGTCAAGTTCTTCCACACTGACTGAATCAATCATTTCTATTTGAACCTTGCTTTATACACAGATACACTTTCATGTTAGAATAGAAAAGGGTTCTGTCCAAAATGTTGCTACAAAATTAAAATCATACGATACCCTAGAATATCATTATATGCTTAACATTAAGATTTGTACTCAGGGAAATTACTAAAGTAGTCAAACCTGTTTGTTAGAAGGGGGTGTCCCAATACTTCTGGCAATATAGTGTATAAAAAAATATACTATGGGAGTCAATGGGAACCAGAAACTCTTTGGTTGCGAACATTGTTCAAAATATCATCTTTTGTGTTGAGAAGAACAAAGAAATTAATGCCGGTTTAGAACAACTTGAGGGTGAGTGAACGATGAGAGAGTTTTCATTTCTGGGTGAACATTCGCTTATTGCATTGCAATCATGCACAGTCAATCTGAGAAGGGTACTAGTAATCAGAGCTCAGACAAATTGCTTCAATAATGCTGGTAATCACTCATGGTTGTGTATTCAAGCTGATTTGCTGCATTCACCCTGAGTATAATATGGGAAGAAGACACTTGCACTGACAAGGTTTACTCTTTTGTTGATTTTTCATATAATTCTCTTTGTTTTTAACGGTTTCCCCACTTAAGCTTTTTGTATGTCCTCACAAGGCAGCACTTTTCACAGCAACGAGATACTGAGGAAACACTGTTAATTGTTGGTTTCATGCTTTTCATTTTTGCAGTATGTAATGTGTGGAAAATTATCCAAATCCAGTATTTAAGATCAAACTTACAGGCTTTACATTAACAGCCAAGATTCTTACCACCGTCCCTTTCACTATCCTGTGGGTGTTATTTATTCCTGCATATACAGTACATTCAGTTGAAGTAAAAAAAAATTTACATACACCTTTAAGAATCTGCAAAATGTTAATTGTTTTACCAAAATAAGAGGGATCATACAAAATGCATGTCATTTTTTATTTAGTACTGACTTGAATATGATATTTCACATAAGACGTTTACGTTTAGTCCATGAGAGAAAATAATATAAAACTGACCCTGTTCAAGTTTACATACGATTGATTCTTAATATTGTGTTGTTACCTGAATGATCCACAGTCCCTTGTTTGTCCTGAACAGTTAAACTGCCTGCTGTTCTTCAGTAAAATACTTCAGGTCCCACAAATTTTTTTGGTTTTCCAGCATTTTTGTGTATTTGAACCCTTTCCAACAATGTATGATTTTGAGATCCATCTTTTCACACTGAGGAGAACTGAAGCAACTATGTGCAACTATTACAGAAGGTTCAAATGCTCACTAATGCTTTAGAAGCAAATGAGATGCATTAAGAGCCTTTTTGAATTTGAAGATCAGGGTCAATGTAACTTGTTTTGTCTTCTGGGAAACATGTAAGTATCTTCTGTAACTTCTGAAGGGGAGTACTAAATGGAAAAATATTATATATAGGCAAAAAAAAAGAATCTACACATCTTCATTCTCCAAAAGTTTACACCCCCCGGCTCGTAATGCGTTGTTTCCTTCTGGAGCGTCAGTGAGCATTTGAACCTTCTGTAATAGTTGCATATGAGTCCCTCAGTTGTCCTCAGTGTAAAAAGATCCCAAAATCATACAGTCATTGTTGGAAAGGGTTCAAATACACAAAAATGCTGAAAAACCACAGAATTTGTGGGACCTGAAGGATTTTTCTGAAGAACAGCGGGCAGTTTAACTGTTCAGGACAACACCTATCACTAAACAACAACAAAAACACAGCTGTGGATCATTCAGGTAACAACACTGTATTAAAAAACATTTTTATAAATTCAACTCTTGTGGACTATATGTAAACGTCTTTTATGTGAAATATCTTATTCAGGTCAGTACTAAAAAAAAAAATACCATGGGTTTTGCATAATCCCTCCTATTTTGGTCAAATAATTAACATTTTGTAGATTCTGCGAGGTGTATGTAAACCTTTGACTTAAGCTGTTTAAGGTAGCCAGAGAAATGGTACAGTTTCCTCAGTGCTCTTGCAAGGCAGGGCATGTAGAGTATTCATCGTTTGATGTTGCATGTAAGGTGTCTTGTCTAGTTTGTGCACGTGTCATGTACGTCTCATCCATGCTGTTTTCCAGTTAACTCCTCACCTGCTCCCAGTCCTGCATGAGACACCTTATGCTGGTAAGGCTTTCAAAGTATCTCTTAAGGCACGAACCCTCGTTCAGCGAGGGAGCTAAATTACAAAAACACATGTAATGATGATGGTCAGTTAGACTGATCCTGTAATTGCAGTGTCAAAGCACTGCAGTAGTAATTACAGTTTTCCTATTCCTGCTTAAAAAGACTGGTAATGTGAAGAATGTCTGTGTGGCAGCAGCAGGAGATATTATGTCACCAGCGCCAGGCGAGAGTTTATTGCTCTCCCTGTGTGATGTGCAGCCATCTGCCATCTGAATCTATAACAATCTGCTGTTGTTTGCACTCCACTGCTCTTGCACGATCTCACACAAAAGAGCCTTTAATGGCTCAGCTCCTACAGCTGGGTCACACTGGTCCACCACTTGGCCTTAAAATAATGCTGTTGTTGAGTGAGCTATCCCTTGCCACAGACCTTTTAGTAATTGTAAAAGGATATCCGGTTTATGTTAGTAACACAACAGAAGAAATGTAATTAATTTCATTTTGTACGAAAAGAGAACAATTCGAAGCCTTACCACATACACCCCATGCAACCGCTTTGAAGTGTTTTAACACAGGCACGACTAACATTTTGAATCATTTTTTTTTAATTAATGTGTGAATACAACAGTGTGTAACCTGTAGGGAACAATAATCTTCCTTCTCTCTCGTTTCCAGTTCAGGATTCCTGTAGAAAGTGCTCCCCCTGCCCGCTGTGAATGAGCTCTTCCCCCCTCAGTGTTCCTGAGCCATGCTGTTCCCGTTCCCTCCCCCCCTCCTTCTCCCTAGTTTCATGCTTAACACAGCTGAGGAGGGATATTAACTGTGAATGGAATCCTTCTTTAATTGTTTAACAAACTCCTTTTTGAATTTTTTTTTTTACATGTGATTTGTTTCTTTTTCCTTTTTTTACTTGCTGTGTTATAATGTCATGATGATATTGCTTTTTTCTGCATGACGTGTTTGATTCAACTTTAAAGGGATAGTTCACCCAAAATTAAAATTCTGTCATTAATTACTCACCCTCATGACGTTCCAAAGCTGTAAGACCTATATTTATCTTTGGAACACAAATTAAGAAATTTTTGGTGAAATCTGAGAGCTTTCTGACCTTGCATAGACAGCAAGGGTCCAAGAAAGCTTTTGGATTTCATCAATTTGTCTTCTGAAGACGAACGAAGGTCTTACGGGTTTGGGAAGACATGAAGGTAAGTAATTAATGACAGAATTTTCATTTGTGGGTGAACTATCCCTATATGAGTGGCTACTGTTGAGGGTATGCAGTAGTTGAGTACACAGGTTAAAATGGGACAAATTCTATTAATAGGATCATAATTATCATTAGTATTATAATAGGTATATGTATGAGCTGCAGTCCGTTCAATCATGCAGTGAGATTTAAGGCATTTTACTCTATTTTCTAACGGCGTAGTTAGAATTAAGGAACATGAGTAGTATTGCTGTTTTGTCTCATTTTAGCTCATGCATGTTATACAGATGCTCTCTGGTCATACCTCAGTGTTTTTTATAAACCTGTCATTGCTATGCTTGTACTAGTTTAGAAAAACTTTGGCACATCTCATCTAAATGTAAGCACCTTTTATAGCTCTTTATTTTTGTGACATTTTACTTTTCACAAAATAATAAAAAAAAATCACTTTCTGATAAATAAATATCAGTTGCAAAGGGACTAATTTTGTATCAGTAATAAACGGCATTCTTTCATAAAACTTTAAACTGTGGGAAAGTCATTGTGTATGAATATCAGACAGTTAATTCTACACTTTATTATTTGCATTCTTCATAAAACGGACTTAATGTTTATGTACACTACCAGTCAAAAGTTTTTTTAATGTTTTTTTAAAGAAGTTTCTCCTGCTCACCAAGATGTATTTATTTGATCCAATGTACAGCAAAAACAATTAATTATTTTTACTATTTAAAATAACAGTTTACTATTTGAATATATATATTTAAATGTAATTTATTCCTGTGATCAAAGCTTATTTTCAGCATCATTACTCCAGTCTTCAGTGTCCCATAATCCTTCAGAAAGCATTCTAATATGCTGATTTGCTGTTCAAGAAACATTTTTATTATTATCATCAATATTTAAAACAGTTGAGTAAATTTTTTTTTCAGGATTCTTTGATAAATAGAAAGATCCAAAGATCAGAATTTATCTGAAACAAAAAGCTTTTGTAACATTATACACAATACCATTCATTTTGTTGGGAAATAAATAATAGAAATTAATACTTTTATTTAGCAAGGATGCTTTAAATTGATCAGAAGTGATGAATACATTTGAACATGTTACGAAAGATTTCTATTTGAGATGAATGCTGTTGTTCTGAACTTTCTATTCATCAAAGAAATCTGACAAAATTCTGTTTAGCAGTTCTCAACATCATAATGTTTTTGAGCAGCAACTAAGAATATTAAAATGATTTCTGAAGGATCACTGGAGTAAAGGCTGGAGTAAAATTCAGCTTTGAAATCACAGGCATAAATACATTTTAAAATATATTCAAACGGCTACTTTAAATAGTAAAAATATTTCAAAATTGTACTGTTTTTCCTGTACTTCATATCAAATAAATGCAGGCTTGGTGAGCAAAAGAGACTTCTTTTAAAAACATTAAAAATCTTAAACTGACTGGTAGTGTACTTGGGGTGACATAGCCAGTGTTTGGTTTGCTTACTTTGTATTGAACAATCTTGATTCCTCAATTCATGCTTTGATTATTCGTTTTAGGGAGGTGCTGGATGTTCACCTTACATGCAATTTACTACATCTTTATGCATAGATTGAATCTATTGTTTAACGGTTTGGCCTAAATTCTCAAGTCAAGTGAAGTGTTTGACCACAGCCACAAGTTAAATTAACTGAATGTCTGTACAAGATCCTTATATGACCAAATAGTGAGGGAATTTAGTCTGAGAGTCATTCTGTAGTGACAGTCTCTTAACAAATTTAAATATTTATAATAACACATTTTCAAAGCTACGATTAAAGATACCAAGCTGTTCTGCAAAATCAAACCAGTTCTGTTGGGTCTATGCTGGACGACTGTTTTGTATGGTATCTGGATGCTGGTCTTTCAACAGGTGGTATTAATGTGACATTGAAATTCATCACCTATTAACGCTATTCCTCCCTTCAGTGTCCCTGCTCACTGCCGTGTGTGTATTTACTTTCCTTTGCAGTAATCCCTGGCTCTGCACTGAGTAGTATGGCTTTGATAAGGGACCAGGCCCAGACTCTTTGGTTAACCGGTACCCCAAGACTAGGCAGTGTGGACCAAGCCCTCTGCGTTTTCTTATAAATCACCTTTTGTATTTTGATTTTTTTGGCTCTTTCTGCAGCTTTTACTAACAAAACAAAAGCTTCGCTTAAGGCTGTGCTTATCCTTTGTGATGCTTTGTGTGACTAATGTGCTTAAAAGAAATAGTTCACCCGGAAATTAATTTGTTGAAAATTTACTCACCCTCAGGCCTTCCAAGATGTAGACGAGTTTGTTTCTTCATCAGATCAGATTTGGAGAAACTTAGAATTACTTCGCTCAACAATGGATCCTCTGCCGTCAGAATGAGAGTCCAAATAGCTAATAAAAAAAACATGACTCCAGTTTTCACGTTGTAATGTTAGAAACAAACTCATCTACACTGTGTTTCGGGGTGAACTGTTTCTTTAAAATTTTTGCCTCTTCAGAGAGGTGGGGAGGGCTGCAATTATTATAATCACTGTCCCAGTTGCTGTTAATTTTGACCACAGTTCTATTAAACCGAGAATGCAAGCTGAACAAATCCATGCACATTTAAGAGCAATTTGTGAAGAGGATGCACAATGCATCTGAAGCAGGGCAGAAGGACGGTGTGTTCCTATCCGCCCACATTGCGAATGCTTCATGCTTTTGGCTGGCCAAAGAAAAATCCGAGTGCCCATTTCCAATTGACTGATGTACACTTGTCTTCCCACTGGTGCTGATGAGTTCAATGGCCTTTTGATACTTTCTCTAATCTGCGTTTGTCTCCTCTCTTCTTCTAGCTTCTTTTAACTCTGTCTTGGCCACCTGTTGGAAGAGGGGATTGCAGCTTCCACGAGACGCTTGTCCACTCTTCTTCCTGTCTTTTTCACTAAGTCAGCCTTGTTTGAATATTTAGTTTTTTTAATTTGAAAACTTTCATGCTGTGTGCCCTGTTGAACATGGCCTTATGTGGTCTTAACATGGTATTTTTTCAACAATATTATCTGTGTTTCCTAATTAGGGCATGCTAAGCAGTCCCTCATTAGTATTTTTACAGATAACATTATTGTTTGCTGGTGACACCAAAGCCAAAGCTTTGGTAGAATGGCTGTGAACTAAAGGGATCCTTAGTTTAGCTTTTTATGTCTGTGATATTGCCTTGCAGTTTTAATCTGTTCAATTAAACAATCGTTTTGTTTCTTTTACAAATACATGTGTTTGTGAATGAACCTGCATGTCCTCGTCAACATTATTAACACAGTGTTAACTGTGAGGAGTGAACGGATACTAACTTATTTGCAAACACTATGTATAATTTAGATGTAGGTATTATCTTTCAACAAGACTTGAAAACATTTTGACACGCTGGCTGTGATTTTAGAGAAAATCCAAAGAAAATGGGCCCGAAAGTTCCTTGTTGGCGAGGGATATTTAATGAGAATCTTTTTTTGAAAGCATGAGGTAAATATAAGCAAAATCGGAGAGGTTTGTATTGTATGTTTTGTAATGCCCTATACATTTCAAGTCTTAAATAGTCACAGCGATATAGTTATAATTTATTTAAAACTTAATCTTAATGAATAATGAAGCACCTATTGAAATACCATGTAGGTCACATTCAGTGCCACTTTTTTATATTCTTAATCTTCTGTTCTTTTGCATGCCCTGAACATGTTTTTGTTTATATATGGAGTTATTCTTTGCTTAGACATATTTACTCTTCAAATACTTCTTATTTTGGACTATTTTATTATATGTATTTATTCCAGGTACATGTGCAGTTACATTCAGTTTATAAATGTCATTTTCCATTTGCCAAATACTGCATTTAAATATGTGTCAAGGGTTTCAGTCATTTCATTTCAACTAAGTCAGTTATGACGTCCAGACAGTCATGCATATGTGCAGTACATATAATTTTAAGGACCTATTTTGCCTATCAATGCCGAGACATGTTTAACATGATTAATGACATTATTGACAAGTGACTGTTTTCTGTGTGAAATATTTTGGGTGTCAAGACTGGCCTACATTTTTCTAGTCATCTTCCATATTTTCCCTTTAATGTCAATTACCCCCACCCCTAATACCAGAAATTTGTGAAATATTTAACTGTAGTAAGATTCCATGGTGTACATTTTCAATAAAACGTTTTAAAAAACCTATATGCTACTTCATAATTTATCCTCCAAATGAGAGACATCAAGGTCAGAAATTAACAAGGGCTTGCTACCAAAGTAAATAAAAATGCCCTATAAATTTAAGACAAATGGGGCAAAAAATGCCCCTGCACAATTAAACAAGGTATTAGAATTCAGATTCAGCATCAGAATGCTTTTACATGCTGTTTTGTACAGCGTTGAGCCTTATAACCAATCAAATGCGTTTCTGTCGAACTTTGGAATGCATTGGCCAATCAGACGCGCTTAGATTAGTCAGCGCTGAAAACGATGGAGCTGTTAATGAGTGCGCACACTCGCGAATTCTCATTATAAACAACACAGTGCAGATACGATGTAAATAAAAGGTTCATTTCGTAGCTTCAGTGATTATAAAGGGTGTTTTTGCATAACTTGTGCTAGACTTGACTATCATGTTTGTCTATGTAGCTAGAATAGCCAGAATATGACATGCCCAAAATGAAACAAAAACGTTTTTTTTTCCAATATCGATATTAATAATCATTATTACAATATATAAAGAGCAATAATCTACAATAATGATTTTGTCATAATATCCCAGCCCTATAAGCTCCTGTTTTTACATGCATAATTTTATACAATTTTAAAGTTGCAATTGATTAAAGTAATTGGGTCAATTTAATTTAAGTATTTGAGGTATTCCAGGGGGCAGATATTGCCTCTTAACGGTTAAGAGTTAATTTCCGAGTATAGGGGGGTCATACAAAATACATGTTATTTTTTATGACCAAAATAGGAAAAATGAACACATCTTCATTCTGTTCAAAAGTTTTCACCCCCTGGCTCTTAATGCATTGTTTTTACTTCTGGAGCATCAGTGAGTGTTTGAACCTTCTGTAATAGTTGCATATGAGTCCCTCAGTTGTCCTCAGTGTGAAAAGATGGATCTCAAAATCATACAGTCGTTGGAAAAGGGTTCAAATACACAAAAATGCTGAAAAACCAAAGAATTTGTGGGACCTGAAAGATTTTTATGAAGCACAGCAGGCAGTTTAACTGTTTTTAATTCAGGTAACAACAGGTAAACTTTTGAACTATTATTTATCTTGTGGACTGTATGTAAACATCTTGTATGTGAAATATCTTATTCAGGTCAGTACTAAATAAATAAGTAACATGCATTTTGTATGATCCCTCTTATTTTGGTAAACTAAAAATTAACGTTATGCAGATTCTACAAGGTGTATGTAAACTTTTGACCTCAACTGTATATCTAGCCTATGTTATTGTAGGAATTATATAAAGAAAATCCAGATAAGATAAGATGCAAATTAAGGCTTTAAATGATACACAATTGTTAGCTATGACAGTAGTCAAAGGCTGTGTTTCAAAACCTAGTCAGCTGCCTACTTAGAGAGCATTTTGGCACTCACAGTCGCGTTCAAACGCTTGACTGGAACCTAGACAGCATGCGAAGGCAGCTCTCCAGCACTAGGTAGTCAAACACAGCCACAGCGTGTCCTGCGTTTCCATCTCTGACCACTGAGAGGCGCTGTCACTCTCAGGAATCATCAGCGCTCCGACACTGGACTGTACAGTGTGTCCTTCGTCCGCACACAGAAAATAATAACATTTAGATAGTTTTTGTTTATTGCACTCGATAAATATGTCTACTACGACCGGTGGCGGAGAGTTCGGCAACCCTCTGCGGAAATTCAAGCTGGTTTTCTTGGGCGAGCAAAGCGGTAAGCGTTCAGATAATGTGAGACGTGGACAGAGAAACGGACAGGCCAGGTGAAAGGATGCTACAGAGAGATAGATGTTATGAAATAAACACGCAAATAAACATAGGACAGTTTGGACGGATACAAATAGGGACAAGCACTTAAAATGCATTGAAAATGACAGAAAACGCTTGTCCTGTCGCATTGAACATTGCAGTGTCCGAGCTATATTTGAAAAATACGGTTATTATAGATCTTCAATTATGCTTTAACCGAGAAAGTACATGTTATTCATATGTCTTTCCTCTCAATGTTGTATGTATTCTTGCATGTAGACATCGAAGGAAGCTATTAAGTCCTTGTGTTAGCATGTTTGTGTTGTCTGGTCTTAGCCACAATAGAGATCTCCCCTGTTTAAAGGCCTTTTATATGTAATCGCATTGATTATTAGTGTTTAACACAAAAAATGCAAATAAGACTTCGCTGCAGTCGTAAATAAACATGTTTTGGTTTACAAAACAAGACTGTCTGTTGTACAGATTGTTGCTAGCGCTTAGCACTTAGCATGTTTCTAGCTAGCCGGCTGTGACAATCAAGATCATGAGCTCATAAACCACATCAGGGATGTTTAACTGCCACATCATCCGCGTCACATCCACGTTTTCGTTTCATAATGGCCGAATCGGACGTAAAAAAAAACACCAGGGAGCTGTCGTAAACGAGTGTTGCTGCATTTCTTAGCCTGTATTGATATGGTATGTGGCTGTGAAAGCAGGACGGCGACACCCATGTTGCCAACGCAGCGATCAGAGTTCAGACTCATCCCGCAGACCAATGCATCCCTTCCCTTTTTTTGACAGCATCGTTGGATGCGAACACCAAGCATGCTGTCTATGTAGGGAGCACACTAGGTTTTGAGAGGTCCTTATTTGTAATTTCCTTTGTTTTTCTCTTTCTCCACAGTGGGCAAAACTTCACTTATCACCAGGTTTATGTATGACAGCTTCGATAATACCTATCAGGTAACATCTGCTGTGACTGTCACAGTTCATATTATGTTCACAGATGCTTATTATGTTACTATGAATCTTAAAGGGATATTTTACCCAAAAATTAATATTCTGTCATTAATTATTCACCATGTAAGACCTTCATTCATCTTCGGAACACAAGTTAAAGGAGTAGTTCACTTTCAAAAATGTACAGATAATGTACTCACCCCCTTGTCATCCAAGATGTTCATGTCTTTTTTTCTTCAGTTGTAAAGAAATGGTGATTTTTGAGGAAAACATTTCAGGATTTTTCTCCATATAATGGACTTTTATGGTGCCCCTGAGTTTGAACTTCTAAAATGCAGTTTAAATGCAGCTTCAAAGGGCTGTAAACGATCCCAGCCGAGGAAGAAGTGTCTTATCTAGCGAAACGATCGGTTATTTTCTAAAAACATTTACAACTTATTTACTTTTTAATCTCAAATGTTTGACTTGCTGAGCTAGACAAGATGAGCATTTTAAGTTAAAAAGTGTATATGTATTGTAATTTTTTTTTAGAAAATAACCCATCGTTTTGCTACATAAGACCCTTCTTTCCTAGGCTGGGATCGTTTACACAGTACCAGCTCGCCTCGGCTCTGTTTGGTTTTCCACTTTGTAAAAGGTGTACCTGTACCTCCACAATAGTACCTGGTTGTCATAGCGACGCTGCAGGAAACTGCCGTGATGTAATCTTCTACGCGACACACACCCGCTGTCTGCACCTCCTCGTTTGACCACGGCGTATTCTTCCGAGTTGCCATAATATGTAATGGATTGGATATGTCACGCAATCTCTGGCCAAACTTTTTAAAAATGGCGGGGTTATTCTGGATACTATTGCTGGCGCGTGCAATGATGACGCAGTGAATAGTGACGATTCTCTCTGACCAATCAGCAGTCTGCTGTGTTTTCACGTCACATTTTAGTATCGCCTCAGCTCGCTTGGAACCTCGCCGGAGGTGGTACGAAAAAAAGTACCTGGAAGCCGGTACAGGTACAACTTTTACACAGTGGAAAACCAAACAGAGCCGAGTCGATTCGAGCCGAGGCGAGCTGGTACTGTGTAGTGGAAAAGCGCCATTAGAGCCCTTTGAAGCTGCATTTTGGAAGTTCAAACTCGGGGCACCATAGAAGTCCATTATATGGAGAGATATCCTGAAATGTCTTACTCAAAAAACATAATTTCTTACGACTGAAGAAAGAAAGACATGAACATCTTGGATGACAAGGGGGTGAGTACATTATCTGTACATTTTTGTTTTGAAAGTGAACTACTCCTTTAAGGTATTTCTGATGAAATCCGAGAGCTCTTTGGCCCTCTATAGACAACAAGGGTCCTACCACATTCAAGGTCCAGAAATAAACCAAGAATATCAACAAAATAGTGTTATATCATCAAAAATATTTTAGTTTGTGTTCCGAAGACGAACAAAGGTCTTACGGGTTTGGAACGACATGAAGGAGAGTAATTAATGACATTCTGCAAAATATCTCCCTTTATGTTCCACAGAAAAAAATGAATATTCCTTCAGTGAACGTTTTTGCAGTGTGCACTAAATGAACTCATCGTTTCTCTCTACAGGCAACTATTGGTATAGACTTTCTGTCAAAAACCATGTACTTGGAAGACCGCACGGTAGGACAGAGATCATTTCTAGAATCATTTCCAAGGAGTCTCTGTGTGTCCAAGCCTGGTTTAGTTTAAATATTGACTAACAGTGTTAGTACTAGTATAGTAGATGGTTTTGACACACACTGGCTCAAGTCATTCTAATATCACCTGTAAAGTCTATAAGACATCTTTCTTTATTCATTTGAAGTCCGTCAGGTGATAGTCACAGATTCATCACAGTTATCATTTGCGTAATTCCTCGTGCATGCTTGTAGCTCATCACACTTATGTCATTAGTTTGTCATTTATTTTGATTTCACCTTTTAAGTTTGGTTGTGTCTTTGTCCACCTCACCCCACTCTCTTCCATGGCTGGGTGCTGAATGGGTCCCCATGCCTGTTGTGCTGCATGGATGGTCATAGATTCGACTACAGCTGTGGGACACTGCTGGGCAGGAACGCTTCCGTAGCCTCATTCCCAGTTACATCAGAGACTCAGCAGCCGCAGTGGTGGTCTATGATATAGCAAGTAGGTAGCTAGTGCTCCTGCTTCACCACATGGTGGGGTCCAGTCGGGTACCGCTTGAGTAAATGGCACTCATGAAGCTTTTTAAGTGTGTGCTGGTTTATTTGAGAATTTCTGGGAAAGCTAATTAAAGTCAAAAAAAAAAAAAAAAACACCCTCATGTTGTTTCAAACATGGATGACTTTCTTTTTTATGAGGCACCCAAAAGGACATATCTGCTTTTGTCCATAAAGTAAAAGTCAGTATATTTTCTCTGTGTTTTTTTTTTTTCTTCAAAAGTTTACATTCACCTTAGAATCTGCACAATGGTAATTATTTGACCAAAATAAGAGGGATCATAGAAAATGTGTGGAATTTTTTTTTAGTATTGACCTGAATAAGATATTTCACATAAAAGACGTTTACAGTCCACAAGAGAAAATAATGGTTGAGTTTATAAACGTTACCCTGTTCAAAAGTTTGCACTTGATTCTTAATACTGTGTTGTTACTTGAATGATCCACAGCTGTGTTTTTTGTTTAGTGATTTAGTGATTTGTTTAGGTGCTTGTTTGTCCTGAACAGTTAAACTGCCCGCTGTTCTTCAGAAAAATCCTTCAGGTCCCACAAATTCTTTGGTTTTTCAGCATTTTGTGTATTTGAACCCTTTCCAACAATGATTGTATGATTTTGACATCCATTTTTTCATGCTGAGGACAACTGAGGGACTCAAATGCAACTATTACAGAACATGATGCTCCAAAAGGAAAAACTATGCTTTAAGACAGTGGTTCTCAATCCTGGTCCTGGGGGACCCCTGCTCTGCACATTTTGCATGTCTCCCTTATTTAACACACCTGACTGAGATCATTAGCTGATTAGTTCAGCTCATGGATCTCTCTCCTCATGAGCTGATGATCTCAATCAGGTGTTAAATAAGGGAAACATGCAAAATGTGCAGAGCAGGGGTCCCCCGGGACCAGGATTGAGAACCACTGCTTTAAGAGCCAGGGGTGTAAACTTTTGAACAGAATGAAGATGTGTACATTTTTCTTATTTTCCCTAAATATCATGTTGTTCATTTAGCAATGCCCTTCAGAATCTACTGAAGATACTAGAAAACAAAATAAGCTATATTTAGCTGACCTTCACATTCAAAACATTTTCACCCTCTGGATCAGAGGTTCTCAACTCTGGCCCTCAAGGTCCACTTTCCTTTGATCCAACCTTGATCAAACTCACCTGCCTGTAACTTTCTAGTAATGATGAAGAGCTTGATTAGCTTGTTCAGGTGTGTTTGATTAGGGTTGGAGCTAAACTCTGCAGGAAAATGAACCTCGAGGGCCAGAGTTGAGAACTCCTGCTCTGGATCTTAATAGTTTTTCTTCATAGTTTTTTTCTTCTGAAGCATCAGTGAGTGATTGAACCTTCTGTATTAGTTGCATATGAGTCCCTCAGTTGTCCTCAGTGTGAAAAGATGGATCTCAAAATCATACAGTTATTGTTGGAAAAGGTTCAAATACACAAAAATGCTGAAAACAAAGAATTTGTGGCACCTAAAGGATTTTTCTGAAGAACAGCGGGCAGTTTAACTGTTCAGGACAAACAAGGGACTCATGAACAACTATCACTAAACAAAAACATAGCTGTGGATCATTCAGGTAACAACATCAGGTAATTTAACTGTTATCTTGTGGACTATATGTAAATGTCTTTAATGTGAAATATCTTACTCAGGTCAGTACTAATTAAAAAAAGAACATATTTTGGTAAAATAATTAACATTTTGCAGATTCTGCAAGGTGTATGTAAACGTTTGGCCCCATTGACTTATATGGACAACAAACATTATTCAGAATACTTTGTGTTCCATGGAAGTAAGGAAGTCTTTGGATTTGGAACAATTTGAGGGTGTACAAATGATCTCAAAGTTTAAATTTTAGGGTCTTTATGAAAACAATTTAGGCTTTTTATAAATATTTCAAAACCATTTTAGAGGTTTAGACTGAAAACATGTCCAGCAATACTTACATGTATGGAGTGCCATTTGCAAAGCATCTCGTAGAAAGCAGCGTCATTCAGAGAGGAGGAATGGAGAAATGCAGAAATCATTCCTATTCGTATTTCCTGAAACCTTCAGGTCATGATCTATAAATACAAAACTTCAAGCAAAAAAGAAGCAAAAATTGGTTGATTGTGTAGATGCATTTCTCCATTTCCGTCATGTTTGGTTTCTTTGATGTTGTTCTTTTTCTTCTAACCCTGCTCCCTTGCCCCTATCCTCTCTTTATATCTTTTCTTTTCTCTGTTCTGCCTTTCTCTTTCCCTTGTTTTCTTTGCACACCACGGTTCGCTGGTCCCTCAGGTTCGGCTCCAGCTGTGGGACACTGCAGGACAGGAGCGCTTCCGCAGCCTCATTCCCAGCTACATCCGAGACTCCACTATTGCTGTGGTGGTCTATGACATCACCAGTGAGTCCGAGCCTCACTCATGGGGTCAGCAGGGATTTATGCCTCCAGGGCACAGTTAGCACTATTCGCCAGCTGCTTCTATGTCAAGGCAGTTCATCTAAGTATGGTTGCGTGGGAACAATGATATTTTTATTATTCCATTCAGAATAGTGATAAGTATATTGTACTTGCTTCTTTTGTAACAGCAAACTGCTGTTACTGAGCATCGAAATGACCTGTGCTTTAACTTAACCGACTTCTGTTTTGTTGATCTTCATACTAACAGTCTGCTTGCACACTTTCTTCTAAGAAAGCTTGGCTTTAAATCACTGCAGAGCTGTGATTTTACAGCTGCCAAATTTGGATTGTGCAGATCGATCAATCAAGTCATTTCCAACACAAGACATTTAGTCCTTGCCTGACTTTTTTTTCCCGTCTGTTCTTCAGATCTCAACTCTTTCCAGCAGACTTCAAAGTGGATAGATGATGTCAGAACAGAGCGAGGAAGTGATGTCATTATCATGTTGGTTGGCAACAAAACAGACTTGGCTGATAAAAGGTACAGAAACTGGAGGAGTTTGATGAACACATCCTTTGTTCGTCCATCGTTTTAAGTTATTTTTGTGTTCAGTTTTCTCCTTGTCATTTATTTAAATATTACGTTGAGTAATTTGTGCCATTGTTTGCTTTTCTGTTTGATCATATTTTCTCCTGTGTTGATTTTATTTTTGATTTTCCATTACTACTTTTGTTTTTCATATCCATTCTAATTTGAACTGTGTCCTGCACTATGGACTATGGCAGGCAAGTGTCAGTAGAGGCAGCAGAGAAAAAAGCACGGGAACTGGGTGTGATGTACATAGAGACCAGCGCCAAAGCTGGTTATAACGTCAAACAGGTGGGTGAAACGATAGAGCTGTAGTGCAGACCTAAGGTTTCTTATTTATGTAACAGAATCGGTGGCATATTGTTGACTTCCATGGAAAATAATTTTGACTCAGCCTTTCAGGTTATAAAAATGAGCTAAACACACAGGCCCGGTTTCCCAGACAGGGCTTAGACTAAGCCAGGATTAGACCATAGTTCAATTAGGACATTTAAGTAATTTTTATAAACATGCTTAGAAAAAAACATTACTGGTGTGCATCTTGAGACAAAACAAAGGCACTGATATATTTTAAAATCAATCAGTGCAATTTTATTTCAGTTGATACACCTCAGACTTACATTTTAGTCTAGGACTAGGCTTAAGCCTTGTTTGCGAAACCGGGCCACAATGTTTAAAATAGGATACTGTTGTATTTTGAAAGTATAACATGAGCAAAAGGGTCCACTGTCACTAGTGTAGAATAGGGTGCAAAATATCACTGTAACGAAATCTATCACAATGTAGTAATTGTTGCTTTAAATAAGGTCTTTATGATACTAGCCTAAATGAATAACTCAAGCTCACTTAAGACAAGTAAACAGTCAGTGATTAAATAAAAATAAGGAACTAATTGCAAACAATAGGACAAAAAAAACTACAGTAGAACAAATAAATAAGAAATTACTCACACCTTTGTCATCCAAGATGTTCATGTCTTTCTTTCTTGAGTCATAAAGAATTTTTTTTTTTTTGATGAAAACATTTTAGGATTTCTCTCCATATGGTCTTCTATGGTGCCTGTGAGTTTGAACGGCTTCAACGGGCTCTAAACAATCCCAGCCAAGGAAGAAGGGTCTTATCTAGCGGAACTATCAGTTATTTTCTAAAAAAAAAAAAATACAATTTATATACTTTTTAACCTCAAATGCTTGTCTTGTCTAGCTCTGTGTGTGCTCTGTGTATTCCCGTTTAAGACAGTTATGGTGTGTCAAAACACTCATTTTCTCCTCTAATTTCAAAATTGTTCTACATCATTGCATAAGTACCAACCCAGTGTTTATAAAGTGAACACGCGAAGAAAGTAAAACAGCGATGTAGGGCAATTTTGTAGTTGGAGGAGAAAATTGGATGGGCGTTTTTTGATCTAACCTACCTGTTTTGAACTGGAATACACAGAGCTAGACAAGACGAGCATTTGAGGTTAAAAATTATACAAATTGTCAATGTAAATTTAGTTTAAATTTAGTTTCCCTATTTTGGAAGTTCAAACTCATGGGCACCATAGAAGTCCACTATATGCAGAGAAATCCTGAAATGTTTTCTTTAAAAAACATAATTTCTTTATGACTGAAGAAAGAAAGACAGACATGAACATCTTGGATGACAAGGTAGTGAGTAAATTATATGTACATTTTTGTTCTGGAAGTGAACTTCTCCTTTAAAACTATATTTCTTCTCGTTAAGGTTACAAAAGTGATTTAATCAAGAGCAGTTAGAGATTTTCTTTATTGTTGTTTGATTAACACGAATGACAGACAGCAGGAATATTAGACTGCTGTCACTTTAAGAGCCGCCCGGATCCAATATACTGTTACACACTGTTTTCTTTCTCAGCTGTTTCCTTTTACCAAAGACCTAAATTACTGTTTATGAGTATACTTGCAAAGCTGGGCATTTTGACATATGAAAGTATGTGTATTTATCCGCTCAAGGTCTATAAAGTAAATAACTCGGGTTAATACTCCTGTGCTCTAATCAACACTGTCTTCACGTGCTAACCTCTCTGACAGCATTTAAAAACAGTCTCTCAGACAGTGCGTGCATATAGCAAAATGAGTTTTCTTTCTTATAACAACTTGTTTTAAACTTAAAAACGGGTGCAAACGATAAGTTTTCGTGACCACGTAGCACAGCATTGCTCAACACATGAGCATGTAACTGCGATAGAGACGATAGTCGAAAATCTTTACCAGTTAACAAATTTCTACCAGTTAATCAGATGTACAGGTATATTGCCCAGATGAACTGCTTACACAGGTCATTTTTTCAGGTCAAATTATGTGATTATCTTGAACCCGATGCACAATCTACATAGGGAAATTTTCACCCTCACTCAGAACTCACATTAGACTATTTTAAACACTTTTTTTGTGAAAGAATGTCCAGCCCTGTCAGTTGTAACCTGCCCAAGGAAACCAAAATGAAAGATGGAAGGAATTTGACATTAACACCCACACGGATTCTGCCGCCACAGAATTCAGCAGACAGCTCTGCAGATTTCTAATGAATTGAAATGCATGTCATTCACAAAGTCTTTACATCTCCTACCTTTTGTGTGTCCTTTTATTAAAAAATGTCCACGTTGATTTATGTTTTCAGCTAACAAATAAATGTCTAGCTCAGTTTAACACATTTTACCATATCTAAAGCCTTTCTGCAGATGTTTACCTTCAAATGCAGAAGATTCTGTGTTAATCTGGGCATAACTATCTTTAAAAGCGCTGTAAAAATGTCCAGAGTCAAAATTATTCTCTGTAGGAAGTTGATCAAATTTTATAAAAAGGCCTCGGATGTAGTGTAGGAATATTAAAGGAGTAGTTTACCTAGGTCTTATCACCCTTGTGTCGTTCCAAACATGTTTAACTTATTCTTCTGAGGAACTCAAAAGAAGACATTTAGCAAAATGTCTGTGTTGCTTTTTCTGTATTATAGAAGTGGATGAAAAGGAGTTTGGACATTCTTCTATTATTCTTTGTGACTTAGGTCCCACTTTATATTAGGTGGCCTTAACTACTATGTACTTACTTACATTTACATTGTATGACTTACATTAATCATACAATGCACTTATTGTGTACATACATGTTTTTACTTTGTAGTTGTATTGAAAAAATACATGGATGTAATTACATCTGTAATTAAATTTATAATTACACTCTTGATTAATCCCTTACTCATTAGCCCACCCTTAAACCTACTTATACAATCAAACCTGTCTCTAACCTTACCCGTATCCCACCTCAATAGCAGCAAAAGTATTAGCAATGCAATATGAATACAATAAGTATATTGTGCTTCTTTTTTGATGCAAGTACACTAGCAGTCAAAAGTTTTCAAACAGCAAGATTTTCAATGTTTTTTAAGTCACAGAGTGTGTTTATTTGATCCAACAAAAGCAAAGACAGTAAAATATTTGAAATATTTTTTCTATTTAAAACTGTTTTCTATTTGAATATATTTAAAAAATGTAATTTATTCCTGTGATTTCAAAGCTGAATTTTTAGCATGATTACTCCAGTCACACAATTCTTCAGAAATCACTCTAGTATTCTGATTTGCTGCTCAAAAAATATTTATTATGTTGAAAAGAGTGGAGTAGATTTTTTTTTTTTTTTTTTTTTTTTTTTGTCAAGTTTCTTTGATAAATAGAACGTTTGGAAGAATAGCATTTATCTAAAATGGAAATCTTTTGTAACATTATATTATGTCTTTTGATCAATTTAAAGCATCCTTGCTAAATAAAGTATTTCTTTAATTTCTTTATTTTCTTAAGCGCTGAAAAAAGTGCTGAAAAACGCTGGTCTTTGGCTCTTCATCTTGCTATTTATCAAAGAATCCTGAAAAAATGGACTCTGTTTTAAATATTGATGACAGTAAACGGCATATTAGAATGATTTCTGAAAGCTCATGTGATGAATGAAGACTGGAGTAATGATGCAAGAAATGTAGCTTTGATCACAGGAATAAATTACATTTTAAAATATGTTCAAATAGAAAAACATTTTAAACAGAAAAAAATATTTCAAAATTGTACTGTTTCTGCTGTTCCTCACATCAAATAAACGCAGGCTTGGTGAGGAGAAGAGACTTAAAAAACAGAAAAGAGAGAAAATCTTACTGTTCCAAAACTTTTGACTGGTAGTGTACATAGTACTTAAGACCATCTAATATAAAGTGGGACCGTTACTCTTTCATGTTCCAAAGAAGAATTTAATCAAACAGGCTTGAGACAACATGAGGATGAGTAAATGATGACAGAATATTAATTGCTGGGTGAACTGTCTCTATAAGCCGCAAACAAACGAGGGATATTATAATGCCCCAAGTGCCAATGACATTATCATCAATTCCCTTAAGAGGGTGTTCATTTTTTTTTTGTTTGTTGTTGATTGTAAATAGCCTTTTGTTGAACTGCAGTGCAGTGATCTCTTTTCAGTGTTACGATTTCAGCCATTCCTCAACTTTTCAACCTGTGACGGGGTCCTATCAAAACACTAATTCCTCTTTTTCCCCTATTACTAATGTGAACCTCAGTTAGTCTCTGTCTCTTTTCTCTTCTTCTTGATGCAGTTCTTTTGTCTGTCTGTATTTCTTTCCTTCCCCCCTCCCTGCTCCGGTCGAGCAGACAGATTACCACGGAGGAGGGCGAGCAGAGGGCAAAGGAACTGAATGTCATGTTCATTGAAACCAGCGCAAAGACTGGCTACAATGTCAAACAGGTAGAATCACTGAGAAGCGAGGACAGCCCAGCCCTACCTTCCCTTCACTATTCTATCTTGTACTTCCGTTGGTTTCTGTCTTTCTCTGCCTCACCCATCGTTAGCCATTCTGCCCCCGCCTCACGTTCACAGGTGTCCTGTGCCATTGGGCTGCTCTTTTGTGTTTGCGTTTTGTTTCTTTTGCTTGAAGTGCTCCTCATGTTTTGTGTCACAGATGTCCTTTGCATGTTGACCAAGCGTCGCTAGAATGATTCTTCTTCATGTGCTTTGTTGTAGCACCACTTGCAATTCACAGACTGGATGTGGACATTTCATTCGTGCATTGTGCTTTTTATAAGCATACTGTATTACTTTTTTGTCATAATGTCTAGAACATGGAGGCTCTTTAAATAGTTTAAATTGGGGAGACCAGGGCTAGTTTCACATGAGGAAGTGCAAGTGCTACACTACCATTCAAAAGCGTGGGGTTCTAAAACTTTTTTTTTTTTCAGTGATTCATTAAATTGATTAAGAAAAAAATAACAGTAAAGACATTTGCAGTTCCACAAAATACAACAGTGGCCAAAATTATTAGAACACTAGTATTTTCAAGCTAAAAATTGATTTAAGTTGGGTATTTCTATCTTTTTCTGCACTATCAGTAGGAAATATCAGTTTACTTTTTCAGAAATTCAATTTGCCATTAATTGTAATAATCCAGTGAGATCTCTGTCGCAGTTTGTTCTGTTTCTTCATGTCACTCCAGACAGACTTGGATAATGATGAGATCAGATCTCTGTGTGGAGCACTGACTTGTCAGTTTCCTTGTGCAAACAAAAATCTCAATGGATTATTACAATTATTGGCAAAATGAATGTTTGGAAATGTAAACTGATATTACCTACTGACAAAAGACAGATCATGACACTGAAGACTGGAGTAATGTTGCTGAAAATTCAGTTTTGTTACGACAGGAATAAATTAAATTTTAACCAAACTTAACATTAAGATTTTGAGTCAGATCTCCAAGTCAGCAAATGCTTGCGTTATCTAGCAGTGGTTTAATATGTGCATTTCAAACATTTCTTTCAAATCCTCTTAAATTAGAATTATTTTTTGTTTTATGTCTAATAGCTGTTGTGTGAGTAAAACAAAAAAAGTTTCGGTATTAAAGTGCATTATCTTTTAATGTATTTTATACATTACAATTTGATACAGCTTTATTACAGTATAACTTTTTTTTGGTATTCTGTATTTTTGCGGTTTGCAACTTTCATTTTTTACATAGTTGTTTTACTATTTTAAATATATTAGAAACTAGGTTTTTCAGCTTGTTTTGTGACAATTTACCCCATATAGTGTGACAACATGCCAGAAAATATTCACAAAATGTCAAATGTGTGTTCAATTAACTGCAGATTTTTTTTATCTATAATATCAGTGGAAATATTTTTTTATATCCTAAGATTGTAGGGTATATTTTTTCAATAATCATCCATCAAAAGAGAATATTGACTAGCCCCAGTCTCCCCTACTAGTAAGATATTTTGGATTATATTAAAGAGATAGTTCTGTCATTAATTACTTACCCTCATGTTGTTCCAAACCCGTAACTCCTTCGTTCATCTTCAGAACACAAATTAAGATATTTTTGATGAAATCAGAGAGCTTTCTGACCCTGCATAGACAGCAATGCAACTACCACATTCAAGGCCCAGAAAGGCAGTAAGGACATTAATATAATAGTGACATCAGTGGTTCAAATTTGAAGCTACTAGAGTACTTTTTGTATGCAAAGAAAAAAAAACATTCAACATTGTCTTCTCTTCTGTGTCAGTCTTCGACAAGTGTTCACAAGACTACACTAATTTTATGTGGACTATTTTGACAATGCCCATACTACCTTCCTATGCTTTGAACATAGTAGTTGTATTGCTGTCTATGCAGGGTCAGAAAGCTCTTGGATTTAATCAGAAATATCCTAATTTGTGTTCCAAATATGATCGAAGGTCTTATGGGTTTGAAACAACATGAGAATGAGCAATGAATGACACAATTTTCATTTTTGGGTGAACTATCCCTTTAAACCTGCATTGATTTCTGTACATTTGGCCCAAGCATCAGAGTTTTCACCTAATGAGCTTTCTTTTGTTTTCCAGCTGTTTCGTCGTGTTGCTGCTGCTCTGCCTGGAATGGATAGTACACCAGAGAAAAGCAAAGAGGACAGTATCCTTTACATGCACAGTAAATTGCTTCTGACAAATATGACATCACTCGCATTAAAATGTCAGAATCAGTTGGTCCGCTTCAGCTGATAGAAGGAGATCACACGCCAGGATTTTTTTTTTCTTTTTCATGATTTAAACCAAAACAGAAATGATAAAATGATTAATCCAGTGTACTTATTCAAATGTGACCCTGGACAACAAAACCAGTCATAAATAAATTTTGTGGTAAAATTGAGATTTCTACATCAGTGGAAAGCTTATTTATTCAACTTTCAGATGATGTATGGTTTGTTAGGATAGTATTTGGCCGAGATACAACTATTTGAAAGTCTGGAATCTGAGGGTGCAAAAAAATAGAGAAAATCGCCTTTAAAGTTGTCCAAATTAAGTTAATAGCAACAGGGTTTGTAAAAGGTGCTTAAAGTGCTTGAAGTACTTGAATTTGACATTTTTTGAAATTTAAGTCCTGGAAAACCTTTGAATATAGCAATATTCCTGAAGGGGTACTTGGAAAGTGCTTGAATTTTTTTTAAAAGATAATAAATCTATGAAATAAGTGTTTAATTTTGTCAATAAGCACACATCTTTTCACGCAAAATTCACACAGTTATTCAATCGAGCTAAGCAAGTACCGACAGTGTCATGGCTGTAGATGTGAAAAGAGGAACAGATGAACCAAATCAATCGAGTCATTTGTGCTGAAACCACTCCGATTGATTCAAACTCTTTGATCATTAAGTTTAAGCGATTCACTACTTGCAAAAAACAGATCAAATTAAAAGAGGCATTCATTTTCAAATTTCAAAATCACTTGTAATGATTTTAAAAAGCACACAGTGATTCAAACTCTGAATCAGTTAAACCATTGTGTCGCAGCGCTCCAATTGGACTGCGGATCACAAATCATTCAATTTAGATTGGAACTTCATATATTGCCAATCATTTGATTTAGATTGGGACAGGTTTGTTCGAATCATAACAGTGACATTTATATTTTATTACGTACAGTAATTGCTCTACAGTAAAGCCATTCAAACCAGTTCAATTTTCACTGATGATATTCTTTTTTGTTTTATGCCTGCGATATGAGTAAAACATCACATCATAATTGTATATTAAACAGTGCCACCTCGAGGAATAAAGGTGAATTGCACATTGAGTCATC
>NC_133376.1:31956251-32000555 GCF_049309525.1 Garra rufa
CATGCGGTTTAGAGATGGTTTAACACAAAATGCCTTGCTTGTTTTGTTGTCATAGTGCACCAGTTCAGGCCACAGCGCTATTAACGTCGGATCGTCAACACGGCTATCGCTTAGTGTACAGACACGTCGTGGTATTGCTCGTCGTAAGACTGTTGGTTTCATGTGTTTATTTATTATCTCACTAGTTAGTGAAAGTGTCGTATGCTTGAGCACAATGGCAGTGTGTGGGATTCAAAGGTCGATGTATAATTTGCATTGCTGCCTTGCTACTGTATCACAAAGACCTAGACTTTCATGCCCCATCTGTAATGCTGGGCTGGGTTTCAACAGTTTTAGCTTGAATGGGCTTTTATTTGCTAGAGGTATCACCGAACCTCCCCTAGCACTGTTGCTTTTCCTCTCATTCGACTGTAGACCCACGAATCCTTTCGTCACTAAGAGTAAAAAAGGGCATCGCGTGTGTTTTAAACATTAACATTTAATATGGTTTGATATGTACGAGTTAAAATAAACGAGTGAAAACCCTCCTGAACAGCTCTGTCACGTGTCACTGACTGAATACTCAGCTGTGTGCTATTCTGAAGTGTGCTGGTCTGTTTGAAATACGCTGTCTACTAGTGTTTAGCAAAAGTTTGTGTGAACAAAGTACTATTATTATATGCTGTAAAAAATGGAAGGTTAAAGAGACACCAAAATGTATCACATGAATAAAGATATTTCACCACATTTGGAGTTTGTCCTGCTTTGGGTTCATGTGTGTAGGATTATACACGTGAATCTGGACCACAAAACTAGTCATATCTGGTCAATATAAATAAGCTTTCCTTGCTTTTGTCATAAGGGCAATATTTGGCTGAGATACAACTACTGTGCCATTCAAAAGTATTCATACCCCTTCATTTTGTTTCACCATTATGTTAAACTGCTTTAAATTAGTTTTTCCCCACATCTATTTACACTCCATACACCATAGTAATGACAAAGCAAAAACCAGATTTGCAAATTTTACAAAATTATTAAAAATGAAACACTGAAATAAGTACATTGCATAAATATTCATACCTTTACAGCCTCAAGTCTTTTTGGGTATGATGTGACAAGCTTTGCACATCTGCATTTGGCAGTTATCTGACATTCTTTGCCTCACCTTTTCACCTCTCAAGCTCTGTCAGCTTGGATGGGGGCTGGCAGACATTTTCTAGAGTCCTAGTTGTTCCAATCGTCTTCCATTATGGACAATGGAGGCTACATGCTTCTGTGAACCTTCAATGCAGCAGATTTTTTTCTGAACTCTTCCCTAGATCATTGCCTTAACGCAAGTCTGTCACTGAGCTCTACAGACAGTTATCTTGACCTCAGGACTTGGTTTTTGCTCTGATGCATTTTCAGCTGTTAGACCTTTTCTGAGAGGTGTGTGCCTTTCTAAATCATACTCATTCAAATGAATTTGCCACAGTTTAACTCCAGTCGAAGTGTAGTAACATCTAGAACAGTGGTTCTCAACTCCAGTCCTCGAGGCCCACTGCTCTGCACATTTTGTATGTTTCTGAGTCTGACATACTCAGTTCAGTTCATGAATCTTTCTTCTAATGAGCTGATGATCAAAATCAGGTGCCTTAAATGAGGAAGACATACAAAATGTGCAGAGCAGTGGGCCCCGAGGACTGGAGTTGAGAAACACTGATCTAGAAGCAATATAAATGCTCCTGAGCTAAATTTTGAGTGTCCCAGAAAAGGGTATGAATACTTATGCAACGGGATCTTTTCAGTTTTTTTATTTCTAATAAATTTGCAAAGTTGTTACAAACCTGTTCTGTGCTTTGTCATTATGGTGTATGAGATGTAGATTGATGTGGGGGGGGGGGGGGGAAGTAATTTAAAGCAGTTTAACATAATGCTGCAACAAAACGTACCAAAAAAAAGGAGTATGACTACTTTCGCAAGGCACTGTATTTGAAAATCTGGAATCTGAGGGAGTAAAAAAATCTAAATATTGAGAAAATCACCTTTAAAGTTGTGTAAATGAAGTTCTTAGCAATGCACATTATTAATAAAAAAAATACATTTTGATATATTTATGTAGGAGATTTACTAAATATCTACAGGTAAATGGAACATGATGTTAATATCCTAATTATTTTTGGCATAAAAGAAAAATTGATAATTTTATCCCAAACAATGTATTTTTGGCTATTGCTACAAATATACCCGTGCTACTTAAGACTGGTTTTGTGGTCCAGGGTTTCATATAGTATTTTGGAGTAATAATGTACTACAATATTAGCCTCTATATTTTACATTAAGGAAGCATCTTGCCTTAAAAGTATTGATATAAATATTACTCAAATAACATCCACAAAAGCAAATAAATAATGAAGAAAGGAGTCTTAATGTACCTTTTTAAATTTGATTTCCTTCCAAAAAACTAAACAAATGTTGGTAATTGTTTAGTTTTATGCAGAATGATCCTCTTTACGCTTCATATTTTTAAAATTAAAATTTGATTTATTAAATAAAATTGAAATTAGTAAATAGAAGTTTATTTATAATACATGTGTTTGTGTGTATTTTATAAACTTATATATATATATATATATATATATATATATATATATATATATATATATATATATATATATATATATATAAAAAATTTATTAAACAAAAAATATTTAATGCATATAAAAATTATAATATTATTATTATATTATTAATAATATTACATACTGCAGTAGGCCTATGAAAAAGCTTTGGCTCTCTGTTTGGCCCATTTATTAAAATACATTTTTTTTTTATAAATATAATGTTTTTAAACTCACCTTTAGGCCCATTTATTAAAATAATTAATTGTTAATCAATTTAATATATGGGACATTCTCCAGAATTGGTCCAAAGTCAGGGTTGGAAATGTCTTAAAATAAATTGTCTTTTTCCAAAAAAAATTTATGTATGCAAATTGTATAATATCCAAGGTAAACATTTCTACTAATTGTGCAGTTAATTCTCATATTGTATTTTCAAAAAGTTGTGGAATATTTGTCCTCTCCCCAAATTTGTCAATACCAAAACACAGCAATAATAATTTGATTAGAAGGGTTATATTTACCTAATACGATTTTGCTTATATCCAGATTGTAAATATTTTATTTTGCCATTTTATTAACATTTTTGAGAGGGCAATCCACAACAATTTAGTTTTTAACAATATTTCAAGTATAATTTATGAGATTTGTAGTTTGAATCCAATTTTTCTTCAAAAAGATGATCATACTGATTTCAAAGGTAAGGATTCATTAGTTTGAATATACAATGAACCAAACACTATCATTACATCTTAGTTGATAATTCAGTACACTTTATTTTCAACAAAACATCACGTTTCAGTAGTGACAGTAATGTTGGTAGCGACCACATCATCGTACAGTAGAGAATTTCAACCCACATTCTAAAACACTACTAAGACATACTAATAATCTAAAATTATTACATTTTAAAATACTGAAATTTTGTTCATTTCCTCCAAATAAAGGATTACGTGTTTCCTTTGGTCACTACCGAAACAATGTTTTGGTCATGACTGTTTCAGTAGTGACAAGATAACACACCCAAAAAAAAAAAAAAAAGAATTTTGAAGCTAGCTCAAAGATGCTAATCAGCACATGGTTACAGTAGCTAGCACAGTTCTGAACAGTTGTACACATATAAAAACTAAATGTTATAGAATAACTCCTAAAAAAAAGTGTTTAATTATTGAAAAATGGTGTTTGGTAGAGGCGTTCCTTAAAGTTACACACAGATTTTTCAGACTTTTGAACAGATTTACCTCAAAATGATGAGATCTACTCATACCTTGTAGTTGTAGCTATGAGAGAGGGGGATAGTAATATTTCCTGGTCATAAATCTAGGGGTGTAGTTAAAATCAGTCTCAGCCAATGGACTAAAACATACACTGTTTTGGTATTGACATGAAAAATGCAGGACAAAAAGACACTTTTAAAAACAACAATAGAAAAAAAAAACGTTAAATAAGTGAACGTTTAGGGGTTAGGGTTCTGGACAGCCACCTCCCAACTGAAAGTACCCAATAAATGCTGATTTTATAAATATTAAGTTTACTAATATTTTAAATATTATTGTGGGTTTCAATAGATAATAGAAGGATCCTAATAAACATCTAAGCTTTGAATTCTTAAATGTTTTTGAATGTGTGTTTTTTGGTTGTGGGACAGCAGTTCTGTAGAATGGCCCATGTTTTTAAACTTTAAAAAGTTCTGTTTGGCCCACTGTTGGTACCACAAAGAACAGAAACATATATGCAATTGAGTTTCTTACTGATGACTCACTGCCCAATCCGGTTGAATGTCGTGCCGGTGATTTGCGGAGTTTCGGTTGGTGAACACGAGTTCGGAGCTCGTCTTAGCGGTTCCGTTATGAATAACAATGCAAATCAGCGGAGCGCCAGAGACCACTAGCCCTGCACCCGAATGGCCAATCAATACGGGCGTACCGACGCACCCAGTTCGTGCCAGCTTTTCAGAAGTCTCACTCGAGAACATACAAGCCCGTGGGTATAAATCAGGATCTTGTCATTGTGCTAAATCACTGTGCTTCATCACTGATTGACTAGCTGCGCACCTTGCTGCAGTGTTGTAATACACCTGTTCTACTTCCGGAAGTGGTGACGAGACTTTTTTTTTTTTTCCACGCGCAAGCGCTGACGCCAGGTAAAGAATTTGAGAGAAAAATCTTGTCGAGCTTGAAAAGTTAATCTCTGACTATAATAGTTACACCTCATCCTTTGCGAACAGAACAAAGATATTTTGTCTTGGCAGACGCGAGGTCCCTCAAACGAATCTTGTTCATTTCTCGCAGTGTTTTTTGATCGGTGAATCTCAGTTTTCAGACATGTCTCGCGGTTCGGGAATCATTCCAGATGAATCCATGTTTAATGAGTTCAAAAGACAGTGTTTGTCCACGGAGAACTGGCAGAGTAAGTATGATAAAAATGACATGGAGGTCTGGGTCGAGGTGGCCCCTTTATCAGCTTCTACAAATAACAAAGGGACCTACTCCAAAGTGCACAAAATCAAGGTAAGATGTCTGCCTGATCTGTATTTAACTATTTATGATGTCGTGTCGTGTGTATAACTATATGTATGGTGTCAACATTACCTTTTAAAATAACTTAAACCAGTCGTTTTCAGACTTTTATATAGCCTACCTTTTAGTAGAAACATTAGCATTACTACATCATAAAATGTTTAAGGCGTCTTTGTTTAGACATGATTTAATAGGCTAGTATTGATGAAAATGTAAGGGCGTGTATAGGTGTGATTTATATATTATTTATTTTGCATATCTTTTCTATAGACCTCCACAATCTCTTTTTTCACTCTATTTTAGTTTAATTCACATGACAAGCCCTGTGTACTGGTGCCATAACAACCCTAATGCAAATGCATTGTTTCCAATACAGTGTAGAATAAACATAAAGGATGTATCGGCTGCCACCATGTATGATGTGCTTCATGACAGTGTCTACCGGAAAACATGGGACCCTGCAATGCTTGAGACCTATGACATTGCTCGTCTGGCTCACAATGCTGATGTGGGTTACTATTCATGTGAGTCTTGTAATCTTTTACATCTGTATCAGTGAGAGTCATTTCTTATCTTACAGTCATTCCGCTTGTTCTTTGGGGCTGTTGTTAGTCTCTAGTAGTTCACCTAACAGTATTAGTTACATTTTGAAAGTCTTCAGCACAGTAGTTTATCCCAAGAGCTGAAGAAAAGCCTTCTGGGACCATCTTTTTGTGTAGATTTATAGTCAACAGTATTGTCAGCTTTGTTGCTTTTTTTTTCTGTTGCGGCAGTTTATGGGCCTGGAGGTCATATGTGACCCTGGACCACAAAACCAGTCTTAAGTAGCCAAAAATGCATTGTATGGGTCAAAATAATCGATTTTTCTTTTATGCCAAAATCATTGGCATATTAAGTAAACGGTTTCCTACAATAAATATATCAAAACTTAATTTTAATATACATTGCTAAGAATTTTTTATTATTATTATTAGAAAATTATTATTATTATTTATTTATTTTATTTATTTATTTTTCCCCCCACCCTCAGATTCCAGATTTTTACATTATTGTATCTCTGTCCTATCATAAGAAACCATACATCAATAGAAAGCTTATTTATTCAGCTTTCAGATAATGTATAAATCTCACTTAAAAAAACCCCGTATGGCTGGTTTTGTGGTCCAGGGTCACATAATAATAATAAATGTTTTTAATCCGTTATTCACAGGGATCTGCCCAAAACCATTGAAGAACAGAGATGTGGTAACCCTGCGCTCATGGCAGGCGTCTGAAAATGAGTTTGCGATCATTAACTTCTCAGTGAAACATCCGGTACGTCTTTTAATTTCTTACACCTTCTGTTATTACTTAAAGGGAACCATGGATATAAGACTGAAATATGTAGTAGAAACCCATGAAAGATTTATGTTATAAAAAAATCCACTTGATGCTTTTGTTTCGATGATGTCAAATGGTTGCACTCAGTGAGCTTCTGGCACTACCTGTTGCTATTTTTACTGAAATACAACTAAACGAAAATAAAATAAAATAGTCACCACAGCTACTGAAAGAGCTTATGGGTGGCGATGCATATAAACATAGGCTTTTGCCCAAAAGGCGTCTAAACACCCCTGGATATCGAGTGAAATCTGTGTTAAGAAACTCCTTCAGTAGCTGCGGCGTCATAACAAGCTTCGCCGTGTTTACATCCTGCTAGGATGGCATCTAGTGTTTCTTGTCTCTGCCATTTGTCAGCTCTTTCAGTATCTAAAAACTACTAAAAGCCTTAAAGGCATCAGGGCTGATGTGGAGAGAACAAAGACGCTGGTCTTTAGGAAGTTTTATTCATACACCGGGATCTTCCTATTCTTTTCTCCTCATCACTAGGAAAGCAGTGAAGACTTGCATTGCTTCTATTGTTGCCCTCTGACTGAAAATTACAACCAAAAACTGCACAATGTGGCATTGTATCAGTATTTTATTTTCCCGAGTTGTGTATTCAAAGTTGTGTTGCGGTAAAAATAGCAATGGGTATTTGACCATTTGACCTCATTGAAATGGCAACCCCCCCCCCACCCCAGTCCAAAATATGCATTAAACAATGAAAAAAATAAAATAACACAAATCTTTCATGGGTTTTCTACTACATGTTTCAATACAAGACATCATTTGTTATATGAAGCCTTTTTATTTTTTTTTTACCCAGGGTTCACTTAAAAATTATACATATCTTTTAATAATATAATAATAATAATAATAATAATAATAATAATAATAATAATAATAATAATAATAATTGCTACCATTTTAGAAATTTCCACCACAGAAGGATCTGGTAAGAGCCGTTTCCCTTCTGACGGGTTACCTGATCAAACCAACAGGGCCCAAAAGCTGCACTTTCACGTATCTCTCACAAGCAGATCCCAGAGGTATCAACATCATTCACCCAGCATTTATTTACACTCTAAGATTTAATTTGTTGCAGTTCTGTAATCATTTTTTTTTTTATCTTTCAGGTTCTCTTCCAAAGTGGGTTGTCAACAAAGCATCTCAAGTCCTGGCTCCAAAAGTAAGTAAACCTATTCCTTCTCTCACTACTGTCTTTCTGTAGATGTGCTCTTTGAGGATGCGAGTGTCTTCCTATGTTTAAGACTTGTGAAATCACAATTGTTACCATGGTTACCTACTGGTAGATCTTGTACTGAAGACGCTCACGCAGCACTAGCTGTGCCAAAGTGAAACTTGTTTATCTTGTTCTGTCAGTGGGCTGCATGACTACAGTCATTCTTTTTTTTATTTACAGAATAGAGTGTCGCTTAGGCTCCTATTAAATACAAATCTCTTTTCTTAATCATTCGTGATAATCACTGACACAGTGACTTACACAGTGACACAGTACTTATTAGAAATGCCTTTAATAATTCAGTCATCATTGAGTGTTCAGATAACAAATTTTTTTCTTGTCGTTGTACATAGTCACGTGCATTATTACTGCATATGGTGGGACTGTTTGCACTGTTCACAGACAGTATCTCTGTCCAAAGGGCACTGATAACGTAGTATGTGTCACACTTGGTGTTTAGAAACTATTATTGAACACTGAGGTGTTTGTCTTTCCGTTGAGCATTGATTAGATGTTAAAGGAATAGTTCATCCAAAAATGAAAATTCAGTCATTAATTACTCACCCTCATGTTGTTCCAAACCTGTAAGATGTTCGATCATCCTCGGAACACGAATTAAGATATTTTTGATAAAATCCGAGAGCTTTCTGACCCTGCATAAATGGCAACACATTCAAGGACCAGAAAGCTAGTAAGGACATTGTTAAAATGCTAGGGATGTAACGGTATTATCAATATCGTGATAAACCGTCTCGATATCATTGTGGTCACATGATGCAATGAAACGATAGGTCTTTCGAGCAGAAAGTATAGTTTTTAAATGTATTTAAAAACTATTTATTATTCCATCGTAAAAAGTCTTTAAAGTTTATTTTGGGCCATTGTGTTTTGACGCAGTATCTGTCAAACTAATTAAAACCGAAAACACAATATGGCTCAATTCCTTCAAATGAGTGTTTCAAAGCAAAGCGCGCACTTCTTTCCGGCCTCAAAACGGCTCAGTTCACAGTGAATGCCCGAGAACTTGTTTGTGTAAGCATGTAAGTATAGCACGCGTTTAGGAATGTAACGGCTACCACTATGCCTTTTTTTCGCAGCAGATGATCTAGTATTTCACTAAATTTGTTTTCACTGAAACTGGAGTTTTCCATCAAAATAAAAGCTTAAAAGGGACAGCTAGAGGTTTAAATGGGTAAGGTTACTGCAGTCCAAATTCAAAAAACCTCTTTCATGTGTAAAAATTAGGAAAGAAGTATTGTAATTTCTCTACTGTAGTGTAAAGCAAAAATAATATACCTATGAAATTATATTTTACAGTGCAATTGTTTTACAATATATGGCTATTACTGTCAACATTATATATAAAAATGTTATTGTTATATTCTAATTTGTTTGGCTTCCTAAAACACAAGTGTGAATGTAATTTAGACTGAGACCGTATACCACAAATAAAAAGAGGGTTGAGTCCCTTTTAAACTTCAGGTACAAGTCAACTCACTGACTTTTTTTCTGACTTAAGTTTTCATGGGTTGGAGTTCTTCATTTTGAACTTTCAGAGTGCATTCGATGGAAGAATATTTACATTTTGTACATTTTAAAGTTAAATTATTCTAAGTCTTGATTTGTCTTTTTTTGTTTTTTTTAAATATCGCCATAAATATTGTATCATGGACTTCATATTAAGATATAATCGCATTGTAAGATTCTAATATCGTTACATCTCTATAAAATAGTCGATGTGACATCAGTGGTTCAGCCTACAAGAGTACATTTTGTGCACAAAGAAAACAAAAATAATGACTTTTTTTTCTCGGATTGAAATGCGTCAAGATATAAAAATCAAGATATTTTTCAATAGAAAAGCAATTATTTGAAATGGATTTGCCGTGTTTCAGATCTAAAAGGAGGATGATTTATTTGATTAAAGGAATAGTTCACTTTCAGAACAAATTTACAGACATGTACTCACCCCCTTGTCATCCAAGATGTTCATGTCTTTCTTTCTTCAGTCGTAAAGAAATTGTTTTTTGAGGAAAACATTTCAGGATTTCTCTCCATATAATGGACTTCTATGGTGCCCCAGAGTTTGAACTTTAAAAATGCAGTTTAAATGCAGTCTCAAAGGACTCTAAATGATCCCAGCCGAGGAAGATGTGTCTTATCTAGCGAAATTATCCATTATTTTCTAAAAACATTTACAATTTATAAACTTTTTATTATCTATTCAGAGCTAGACAATAGTAATTTTGTAATATTTTTTATTTATTTTTTTTAGAAAATAACCGATCGTTTTGCTAGATAAGACCCTTCTTTCCTCGGCTGTGAACTTTTAGAGCCCTTTGAAGCTGTATTTTGAAAGTTCAAACTCGGGGGCACCATAGAAATCATTATATGGAGAGAAATCCTGAAATGTTTTCCTCAAAAAACATAATTTCCTTACGACTGAAGAAAAAAAGACATGAACGTCTTAATCTTAATTTACTTATCTGTAAATTTTTGTTCTGAAAGTGAACTACTCCTTTAAGTGGATTGTTTCTTGTCCAGTAATAATGGTGTATTAAAACAAAAAACAGTCCCATTAACTTCAGTTCAGAAATCTTTATAGGCAGTATTTCACACTGTGATACTTCATGCAGCCAATAATTCAGAAGACACATTCAGAAACTAGAAACCCAGTGTATTTATAGCTATGCTTGAGCAAAAAGACTTTCTGCAACTTGAGTCACCACACAGCTCGAAAATGAAGCAAAACTGGATTCCATTTCATTGTCTGGGTTACACAAGAATGAAGAAATGGTCAAAGTTCAGTGTCGCTTCCGCTGATACTAGCGCCACTCCCTCATTCCCCTCTGCTGTTCCACAGGTCTTGAGAAGCGCCCATAAAGCCGGTCAGAACTACCCTGCGTGGAAAGCTGTAAATTCTCCAGATCATAAGCCATGGCTGTATCCCATCCAGAATGAGCTGCCCATGATGGATCCAGCAGAGCTGTCCATCCAGCGTGGAGATTCGCTGGAGAACGTGGATGAGAGCACAACCAGAGATGCTCAAGAAAATGACGACAGCAGCTAAAATAGCTCCAAGGCGTACAGTCTTTAACTGTAGACCGTGTGACAGAGTCAGTCCCGTTACCTCTCACCCCACTTATAGCTTGCTGATGCCAACATTCATTGTTTCCGCTCACGGAGTGTTTACAGTCACACATCTGCACATTGCATTATCCACATCTGGGTTTCTTAGGGCATCGCATGTGTGATAGTGGTGCTTACTTGAACACAAGAAAATACTGTGGAGTTTAGCTTCTTAATTTAATTTAAAACATTTTGAAGGAGTTTCATTATCTCAAATGCTTCTTTAATTTATTACTAAATGATTCAGATGAAGTAGCTCCTACGTGCTTTTGAATAGGTTGTTAACTTCTTTATAAATCTACTTAATCTTTGTTTTAAATCTCCGTGGTAGGGAGAGGTTCCTCTTAATGTCATTCTTTTGTGTTTGTGTATTTATTTCTGTGCCTTTTCGAAAAGGTGTGTCTGTATTGGCATGTGAAAATGATTGACATCAAGCAACCATGGGAGAAAACCTGCGTTCATGGCCCTGTAATATGACCAAAGCAGTCCAAGACACTAAATATATGGTATTACCTCAAGATTTAGTACTTGAAGTGGTATTAGTTCATTTGCCTGTAACAGGCAGAAGAAAACGGAAGGCAGAGGAATGTAATGATTGAGTTTTTTTTCTGTATTTCTGTTATATATGTGCCCTTGAACAGGAAAGAAAATGCGTTCACAAAAACATACTGGTGGATCAAAGTTACCCATATTTTTGATAATGTTTTTCTTTCTGAGAAAGGATGGATATGTAAGTTTGTGTGTTTGCTAACTTGAATTTTATGTATATGAAGTCCTAACTCATTGAAGGGCAATAAGGTTTTATACTTCTACATAAATTTTAAATAAATTGTTTAAAATACCTTTGAAAAATCTATTTTTTCCTCGTAATGAGAATGATGCATTAAACTAGTTTACATGATCATTGTTTAATACCTAGTATTTGCATATAAGCAGCCATCTGTTCCACTGAGCTCCAATAACACGGTAGAAGCTACAATTGAATTTTCTGTATTGGAATGATGTAATTCAATGAATTAATTCTATTTATAAAACGGTTAGTTCCATTCCTCAATTCTGATTGGTCAGCAGCTGTGTCGTATTCATGATACGGTACTGCTATGACCGCTTCACTCAACGGTTTTGTGTATCATTGAACCCCCCCTTAGCAACCACCCTTAGCAACGTAAACACAGCTGCAGCAGTTAGGGACTACTTTTTACAGCGGAAGGCAGTTAATGATTTTACTTTATGAAAACATACAACTTAATATATATAAATTAATATATATTTTTGATTTTAATATTTTTATTGTGTGGTAACCGTTTTATAAAAGCAATAAGGTACTTGAGGCCGTGCTGTATCGTGAATAAATCACGGCTGAAGGGGTTGCAGGCACTCGCTTCGCGTCGTGCCTAACAACGCCCTTCAGCCGTGATTTATTCACGATACAGCACGGCCTCTCGTACCTTATTGCTTAATTATAGGATTTTTTTCACCCAGAATTTAATGAAAATGTACTCTCTGTACATCTGAGATGTAGTTGAGTTCCTCATCAGAACAGATTTGGAAAAATGTACTATTACTCACTTACTCATCAATGGCTCCTCTTTGGTGAATGGGTGTAGTCAGAATGAAATTCCAAGCAGCTGATAAAACACTGAGAATTCATGAGCGATCAACATGATTCCAGTCCATTTATTAAATCTTGTTAAGTGAAAACTTTTTTTGGATTTTGATGTGAGAGGACAACAGAAAGTTTTGTTTTTTTGTTTTTGTTTTTTGACTGGAGGAAGCACTATGGATAATTGATGTATTTGGGCTTGGGCAAGATGCAAACATTTGGATTTTTACACATTTCAATAGATTTCCTTTTTTATAAAACAATAATTGATAGACTGAAGTCATGAGTCGTTGTTTATATCAGCTGTTTGGTCTTTCAGTCTTGACGGCACCCATTCACCACAGAGGATTTTTTGGTGAGCGAGTAATATAATGCTAAAATAACCAAATCTGTTCTGATGAAAACTCATCTTGGATGGCTAGAAGGTAAGTACATTTTTATTTTTGGTGGAACTATTACTTCAATAATGTTTGTAGTACCTCTAATTAATACAGTATATTAATAAAGCCACACTCCCTAACATAAGTCGAAGAATGTAACATTCCCCTCTTGCATTTACAACTCCCCACTTTATGAGAGCTTTCATCACACAGGTTTATTTGTTAAAAAAAGGAACACAAAAGCCACATGAGGATATTGATTTAATGACAATTAATTAGTCAGTAGCAATGTGTTTGTCAGCAGGACACTAGTCATTAAACAATTAAATGCTTTGCTACGCAATACAAAATTGAAATGCAATCACAAAAACCTAGTTAATAAAATAATATGGAATATTAAACAATATCAGCTTCATTTAACAAATGCCTCTAAGTGAAGATATTAATAGCAGATTATAATTTATTCATGATGCAACCGGCTATAGTCATTTCATTCAATAAATAACACATCTACCATGTTTCTTTTCATATGCATGACATACAGTTGAAGTCAAAAGTTTACATACACCTTGCAGAATCTGCAAACAGTTAATTGTTTTACTAAAATAAGAGGGATCATACAAAATGCATGTTATTGTTTTAGTACTGACCTGAATAAGATATTTCACATAAAAGATGTTTACATATAGAGAAAATAATAGTGGAATTTATAAAAATTGCCCTGTTCAAAAGTTTACATGTTGATTCTTAATACTGTGTTGTTACCTGAATGATCCACAGCTGTATTTTTTTTGGTTAGTGATAGTTGTTCATGAGTCCCTTGTTTGTCCTGAACAGTTAAACTGCCTGCTATTCTTCAGAAAACTCCTTCAGGTCCAACAATTTCTGTTTTTTTTATTCAGAATTTCTGTGTATTTGAACCATTTCCAACAATGACTGTATGATTTTGAAATCCATCCTTTCACACTGAGGACAACTGAAGGACTCATATGCAACTATTACAGAAGGTTCACACGCTCACTGATGCTCCAGAAGGAAAAACAATGTGTTTAGAGCCAGGAGGTGAAATTTTTATTTAATTTGAGGATCAGGGTAAATTTCACCTATTTTGTCTTCTGGGACAAGTACCTTCTGTATCTTCTGAAGGGCAGTGCTGACATTTAGGCAAAATAAGAAAAAAGTACACATCTTCATTTTATTCAAAAGTTTTCACCCCTGGCTTTTAATGGATTGTGTTTCCTTCTGAAGCATCAGTGAGCGTTTGAACCTTCTGTAATGGTTGCATATGAGTCCCTCAGTTGTCCTCAGTGTAAAAATATGGATCTCAAAATCATAGTCATTGATGAAAAGGGTTCAAATACACAAAAATGCTGTAAACCAAAAAACAGCGGGCTGTTCAGGACAAACAATGAACAACTATTACTAAACAAAAAAAATTAAACAGATGTGGATCACTCAGGTAACAACACGGTATTAAGAATCAAGTGTATGTAAACTTTTGAACAGGGTCATTTTTTATAAATTAAACTATTATTTTCTTTTGTGGACTATGAAAACATCTTTCATGTGAAATATCCTATTCAGGTAATTACTCAACAAAAAAATAACATGCATTTTGTATAATCCCTCTTGTTGTGGTAAAATAATTAACATTTTGCAGATTCTGCAAGGTCTATGTAAACTTTTGAGCTCAACTGTATCTCAGAATATGCTTGTTTTCCCAGAGGAACGGGAATGAAGAGAAAGGTAAAGTATCCAAAAATGTCACCAGCTGCATTCAAAACTGGCACAGCTCAAAAACACCACTATGGGCGAAGAAGCTGTGAATCATCAGGCATGTCGTGAAGTGTTTGAAGATGATTTCTTTGAGCAGTCTCTTAGTCAGAGAAAATAGTTAGTGGGAGGAAGATGATGCAGAGCAGCTGAAGGTTTCGCTGACACACCAACGCCTCATCACCGGTTCAGTCATGAAAGTCAGCTCTGCCACCTAGTGTACGGTCCTTTCCTTCTGCCGCTGGTAGTCTAGAAAAACAGAAGCATAACATACATTTATGTCAGGTACACCAACTGAATCAGCTGACTGAAACTCACTACTGTCAAATTCGGTTTGTGTGAGGTTATTAGAAGGATGAATGAATATAATACTCACTGTAAGGGAAGTATCGAACCTTCATCAAAATCTCTCTTGCAGTCTTTAAAATCTCTACGGCCTAGGAGAGAAATTAAGATCACACCAATTCTGTTTAAAAGACGAGATAACCATATAAAACATCTCAGGTCTTACCTTTGAATGCTCAATGTCTTGAAAGTCCACATCATTGACGGAAAGCACCTGATCACCCTCTTGCAGTCCTGCCCTATGGGCATCCGAATCGGGCACCACCTGTCAAAACATTTTAAGCAAGACTAGTCAAACCTTTAACCGAAGGATAAACAAAAAGCTTTCAATTGTCAAAACTGACCTTTGAAATAAATATACCAAGCTGCGAGGCCTTTCCTCCACGGATATTGAAGCCTAACTGTGCACCAGGGGGCTTTTTTAACACTATAGTGCGAGGTAGAAACTGAGTGAGCTCATTGTTGTAGTCAGGGTGATGTATCCTCTGATTATAAGAAGGGAAAAATGTAAATTAGATCAATGTGATTACAAAAGATGAGCTGACAATGCAGTGTTTAATGATTATCACCTCTTGTGAAGGAATCCACGCAGGAGGGCTCTCGTAGGAAGGCAGAAACACTACTGGCAGTTGATAATCATCGTATGGAATCTTTTGGTCCATGTTTTCCAAGCTAGACATGAGAAAAACAGTGAAATTATGTCATTCGTCATCGGTATGTTAAACGTAAGAACGCTCTATTGTTTAACACTAAATTAAATTACTTAATTATAAAATCTGTGCACACACTAATGCTAAATCATGACCAAATATTTTAATTAAAGGAGTGTAAATCCACTCTCTCCGGTTCTCATTGTACAGTGAGTACAGCAGGCTAGCTTGCTAACACTCAACAGTAAACACAAGATTGTGCGCTGCACAATGACTCAAATAGGCATTTAAATTACCCAAACGCTGCACACATAAACTGACTATACAAATATTTTCATCCTAAAATGAAAGCCAAGCAATATATATAACCGCTTTTGCTCGACAGTGTTGTTTTTGTCTGTCAACTTACCAAGAACTCCTCGAACGAACCATTAGCCCCGCCCTCCTACAGATCATGTGACTAGGACTTTTTTGTTTTTTTCTTAATTTCTCCTTTACAAAAACTATGGGGAGTTAAAGAAAATATTGATTTTGGGACAGTTTCACGCATATTATACAAAAACCTTTTTAAACTCTGTAAGTTTGGCCTCTGGGTTTCTTCTCTGACTAATGCCCTTCCTGTCTTGTTGGTCAATTTCAAAGCATTCTTTCGAGATCATGGATGATTTGTTCTAGTGTTTGGGGGGTAACTATGTTTCTTTCCATTTGACAAAAAAATACTTGAACGATATGGTCAGTAGCTACACTACCAGTCAAACGTTTTTGAACAATGTTTCATGTTAATGCTTCTTTTCTGACCAAGCCTGCATTTATTTTATCTAAAGTACAGCAAAAACAGTACAATTCAGAAAAAAACAAAAACAAAATGTTTTTGAATATATTTTAAAATGTAATTTATTCCAGTGATTTCAAAGCTGGATTTTTAGCATCATTACTCCAGTCTTCAGTCTCACATGTTCCTCAGAAATCATTCTATTCTGATTTGCTGCTCAAAAACATGTATTATTATTATTATTATTATTATTGTTGTTATTATTATTATTATTATTATTATTATTATTATGTTAGAAAAAGCTGAGTAGATTTTTTTCAGGTTTATTTGATGAATAGAAAGTTCAGGAGAATTGCATTTCTCTGAAATAGAAATCTTTTGTAACATTATAAATGTCTTTATCATTACTGTTGATCAATTTAAAGCATCCTTGCTAAAAAAAAAAGTATTAATTTCTATAATTTCTTTTATAGAAATTATACTGAGTCCAAAGAGTCCAAAGAAAAAAAGTACTCCACTGTTTTAAATATTGATAATAATAATAATAATAATAATAATAAATGTTTCTTGAACAGCAAATCACCATATTAGCATATTATTAGTGACACTGAAGACTGCAGTAATTCTGTTGAAACTTTATCTTTGATCACAGGATTAAATTACATTTAAAAATATATTGAAACAGAAAACAGTTATTTTAAATAGTAAAAATATTTCAAAATTTTACATTTTTTTTCTGTGCTTTGGATCAAATAAATGCAGGCTTGGTGGGCAGAAGAGAATTATTTAAAAAACATTAAAATCTTACTGTTCAAAAACTTTTGATTGGTAGTGTAAGTAGGCAAGACATCCAGGTATGTGCCTAATCAGAAATTGGCTTAACACTGAATTAACCTACACTGAAAAAAGAAAGAAAGTCAGTCAACAAACCGTAGTTTCAGCTTTTATCTCCTAGTCTGGACTGTTTTAGTAAAAAAAAAAAAAAAAAAGCAGTGGAATTAGTTTATCAGATTATACTGTAAATGTACTGTAGAAATGAGAAATAATTAACTAGGTGTCACTGGCAATCACCCAATTCTTCAACTGAAAATATACTACACCTGTTCTTTTTACAGTCCTTATGTTACCTCTTCTTGGAAAGATGTGAATGTCACATTTTGATAAAACAATGCATATTTTATAAATTTCCTACCTATTTACTTTTGCACCCTCTGATTCCAGATATTCAAATAGTTGTATCTCAAACATATTTTGTCCTATCCTAACAAACCATACAATGAAAAAAAAAAAAAGCTTATTCATTTAGCTTTCAGATGATGTAGAAATCTCAATTTCGAAAAACTGACACTTATGACTATTTTTGTGGTTCAGGGTCACAAATAAGAACAGCATTAAAACTTTAGCATTACATTTTGTTGCATATACTGACCAGTCACAGGAAACACAGGAAATTACCTGTAAATGATACTATATTTAAAAAATAATTTAAATTCTGTTTATAGAAAGTCCATTTTTGACTTTGTATTTTCTCTTTTAGCTATACGTTAGTATGTATGCATTCCTATATTTTATGTGAATGTAAATAAAGGGGAAATTATCTGCTAGGGAAATGATGAGAAGAATAACTGCATTGTTACTGCATTAAACAGTAAACACTGCAAACCAGTGTGCTCATGATTAAGATAATACATTAAATAATATGGTAAGACACAATAATTTGCAATAACAAGCAGCAAGTTTTATACAGTAAAAAATTGGATCATAAAATGTACAAATGGCCTCACAGACTCTTACAGGAAGAAAAAGATGGATAGATCATATTATAAGAATTTTCTATAAATGATAAATTATTATATATGTTTTTAATACCCCTATATATTATTAATAAATTAAGATACAGCTAATATTATACCAGGGGCGTTTGCATTGTTCATGTTGATGGACCAATCACAGCCGTTTATGTATAGGCTAAGAAAGATATAATACATTTGCAGTCTCTGTGTTAACATGAGAAATGTAGAACATTCATTTGTGTGTCAAGCAGCATGACTTGCTTTTAACCAGATTTAAATAGTTACACTTATAAGGTTCGAAATTATTCAAAATGTAGCTCCCTCTGCTGAAAACTGGTAGTAACTGCATCGGTGCTGGTCCATACAAAGCTGCAAGGAATGTGAAGCTCATTCATTGTTGCCGCCTCATTAATAGGCTGCTCAGTCCACGGGATTTAAGTCTCAGCTTGAGTTGGAGTGCACTGCACACACTGCCGAAAAGTGCTGAAGATTTTGAGCCTGACTGGGATTTCAGTATCAAATGTTACTTTTTAAGCAAGGTAAGGTACCAACGTGAATTTTTAAAATCAGTTCGTTCTCTCGGGCTGGATCTGTTCATCTCAAATATTGCGGAAAAAGCGTGAGAACTGAATGAATATCATCAGGTGTAAGTAAGACTGTCATTACAGGTGCTTATAGCATCCTTAAAGGAAAAAACGACGATTTAGTTGAACCAACTTTTTTTTAAACAAAAACTAAAGTTTTGAATTTGTGCAAATCACGTGTTATCAAGAGATTAAACAGTGTTTAAGGGGGAAAAACACGTTTGATTCTGTTAAATATTTACTTGGATTTGGAAATGATTAAAAATTGGAAATTACAGGCTGTTGCAAGTTAAGAAATTTGTCACTGTGAGGTCGTGTTAAACTACATTTAATCTTACCAACGGTTTAATACCCTTGGGTTAAAAAATGACACAAACATTTCCACAATGTCACTGAACTGCAGATCAAGATCTGAGGTTGTGAATTACTTCTAGAATGGGTTGAAAGCTCTCCCAGTCAACAGGAGGATACTTAAATGCTTTAGTAAAGTAAGTGTGACATCAAAAACTAGATTATCTTTTTAGAGCTTGTGTATTTAGTCTATATGTGACCCTGGAGCACAAAACCAGTCTTAAGGGTCCATTTTTGAGAAATTGAGATTCTGAGAGTCTGAAAACTGACATATAAGCTTTTCATTGATGTATGGTTTGTTAGGATAGGACCTTTTGCCAAGATACTACTATTTGAAAATCTGGAATCAGGGTGAAAAAAGAAGATCAGTTTGTCCAAATTAAGTTCTTAGTAATGCATAGTACTAATCAAATACTACATTTTGATATATTTATGGTAGGAAATTTACCTAATATCCCAACGATTTTTACCATAAAAAATCGATCATTTTGACCCATACAATGTACTTTTGGCTATTGTTACAAATATACCCATGCTACTTAAGACTTTTTTTGTGGTCCTCGGTCACATACAAAATGAGCAAATGCTTGTGTATCACAGCAGTCTGAAGTCTAGTTCTATTTTAATGAACAAAAGTGAAATTCGAAATGATTTTAAATAGTTACTTTTTATTTCACAACATAGAAAAGTCACATGCACTGTGCTCAACAACAGCCTTGACTTGGCCGTTTGATTTATGTACAGGTTTTACATACAGTTTTGCATGTAAGCTGATTTTATTTTACTTTCTTTTTCGTTCTTAACCATATTACATTTTTTTCAAATGAACATTTCTTGAAATAAAAACATTCCTACACTTAATGCTTCAATAAAAGATGTACCTATATGTGTGATGAGTACAGTTGTCAACAGTGTGATTTTTGTTTTGAGGCACTTTTCATCAGGCAAAGTTTTGCTTTCTATGTATGAGCACAGTGAAAGCCTGATGAATGATGGTGTGGATTTGCCAAAGTTTTAATGCTATTGAAGTGCTTTTGTGTTTTCCTAAGTTCACAATGGCGGTGAAAATAATGACTGGTTTGTCTACATGCAAAACTGTTTTCTCTTTTTAATAACCCTATTGAAAATGTTATTATAGAGTATTTTGGAAGTCTTGTTATACCTGTCTGCACAGGGATAAAAAAAAACTTTTGGGTTGTGTCCTTAGGCTGCCTACTTAAATGGTTTTCCTTTTTTGTGCTCCTATTGCAAAACATTTGAATAGGAATATCACAAATGCATTAATAAAACATTTATCAAAACTGTTTCAAAAAAAATATCTACTGGCATTTGATAGTTAAGCTAAAAAAAATTTATTTAGAGTGTGTATCACTCATGTCGGTTGACCTTGTTAAAGCAGAACAGACATAACCAGTCAAATGTTTTTGTACAGTGAGATTTTTAATGTTTTTAAAGAAGTCTCATCTGCTCACCAAACCTGCATTTATTAGATTTAAAGTACAGCAACAATAAAAATAATACAAAATTTAGATTTTTTTAAAAATATTCAGAATAAGTGTTTTCTATTTGAATATATTTTAAAATGTAATTTATTCCTTTGATTTCAACGCTGAATTTTTAGCATCATTACTCCAGACATGTTTCTTCAGAAATCGTTCTAATATTCTGATTTGCTAATCAAAAAACATTCATTATTGTGTTGAAAACAGCTGAGCAGATTGTTTTTGATGAATAAAATGTTCAGAAGAACAGCATTTATCTAAAATAAAAATATTTTGTAACATCATAAATGTCTAAAAAAAAAAAAATTACTGACTCCAAGCTATTGAATGGTATAATGTTACAAAAGCTTTTTTATTTCAGATAAATGCTGATCTTTGGATCTTTCACTTAATCATATAATTTAAATAGTTTAAGTTCAAAATACACAGTTTAAATAGTAAATGGCACTTTTAAATGGTACTTTAAATAGTAAAAATATTTCAAAACTGTATAGTTTTTGCTGTACTTTAGATCAAATAAATGCAGGCATTGTGAGCAGAAGAGACTTCTTTGAAAACATTAAAAATCGTACAGCTCAAAAACTTTTGACTGGTAGTGTAATTCTTTTGTAATGCTATGGCTCTTTTTTTGAGATCAGGAAAATAGCTTCTTCTGCAAAATATGGATGTTAACACTTTATTTGGCTTAGTAGTCCTAGTTGATGTAATATTACTGTGGTCTATTAATGTATTTATAAATATATTTTATTGGTCCCCTTTGAATAAAAATGATTCATAGAGATTGGTTCATATGGAAGGAAAAGACCATTTGAAACAAATCCTACACTTAGGTCATAATGACAAAGGAGCTGTTGTATACTCTGAGATGGTGTGATGCAGAGAAAATGGCATCCTTAAATTTGTCCAGTGCATGATGACTTTTACACTGTTGGACATCCTGTTAAAGAAGCATGACGAATTAAGTGCAGCGCAGGTCATTTCATTTTAAATGTGAGCTGCTGTTGACAAAGTACTTGTTGTCTGACCTGAAATGGCGAGTTAAGTGACTTATTAAAAGTGCTGCCATACCTGTCTGCTGATCTAGAACGTCCATTAAACACTTGACAAGTCTTCTTTCTTCTCTGTCAAGTCTGAAGAACTCGTTTCGCCCGGGGTTTTTGTGAGCCGTGCCTCTGTAGGCAAAAATGTTCCTTAAAAAGAAACTCCTGTAAACAGCAATGGTTACAATGTGTGATCATGGTACTTTCAAATTTCAGACTGCTTGTCATGCTTTTACACACAAAGGTGTGTATCCTTCATACATGGTTTGCTCTCTTATGTAGACTTTTATCAGGAATTTCCTTGACCCTTATAGACTGATTCATTGCTTTGCTTTTCAGAGTCAAATCTGACAGTTCCCAAGTACTTGCACTGGGGATGTTTAGTTATGGTTGACATGACTTCACCCTCCACCACCAGCACAGGCTTTTTTACATTTACGCAGTAGTTGTGTTCGCCTGGATGACAGATGTAAGAGTGAATATTTTGAGTTTTATAATGAACATTTTATACTTTTGTGATATTTATGTAGTGAAGATTCAAATCAAGATCTTGTGATTAGAGTCAAGAACTGGTATTGTCAGCTGTCAGTATACAAAACAAAGAAATTGTACAAATTTTGTCCTTTATTGAGACTTTGTAGAAATTTGAGAAACCCTGATGGACATATTGTCACTTATGCTTAACAAAGCTGCATGTATTTGGTCCAATGTACAGTTGAAGTCAAAAGTTTTTGTACATCTTGCAGAATCTGCAAAATGTTAATTATTTTACCAAAATAATTCAATTCAATTCAATTCAATTCAAGTTTATTTGTATAGCGCTTTTCACAATACAAATCGTTGCAAAGCAGCTGTACAAAAAAAATGTAGGCTACTACAATATATTTAGTAGCTTATTAGTGGTGACTACTGTATGTTAAGTCGATGTACATATGGTATAAATATTAAAAACAGTAATGGTGTAATCAAAAACAGATGATGAACACTAATAGTAATGATTATGTGTTGCAATCAAACTTGTAGAAAAATTGTGTAGTGCTGTATGCTGTTTCAAGGCTGGCATCATCGGCGGTCCTCTTAGGGGTTGGCATCATCTCTTCTTCTGAATCCAAAAATAAGGAATGCAAAATGTTTTATTTAGTACTAAACTGAATAAGATGTTTCACATAAAAGACATTTACATATAGTCCACAAGAGAAAATAAAAGGTGAATTTATAAAAATGACCCCGTTCAAAAGTTTACATACACGTGATTCTTAATACTGTTTTTTTTTTTACCTGAACGATCCACAGATGTTTTTTTTTTAGTGATAGTTGTTCATCATGAGTCCCTTGCTTGTCCTGAACAGTTAAACTGCCTGTTGTTCTTCAGAAAAATCCTACAGGTCCCACAGATTCTTTGGTTTTTCACAATTTTTGTGTATTTGAACGCTTTTTAACAATGACTGTATGATTTTGAGATTCATCTTTTCACATTAAAGACAACTTAGGGAGTCATATGCAACTATTACAGAAGATTTAAACTCTCACTGATGCTTCAGAGGGAAACCCGATGCATTAAGAGCCAGGGGTGAAAACTTTTGAACAATGAAGATGTGTAAATTTGTCTTATTTTGCCAAAATATCATGTTTTTTTTTTTTTTTCATTTAGCCCTTCAGATGCTACAGAAGATACTTGCATTTTTCCCAGAAGACAAAATAAGTTACATTTACCCTGATCTTCAAAGAGTTTTCACCCTGGCTCTTAATGCATTGTGTTTCCTGCTGAAGGGTCGTTTTTATAAATTCAGCTATTATTTTTTCTTGTGGACTGTATGTAAACATCTTTTATGTGAAATATCGTTTTCAGGTCAGTACTAAATAAAAATAACATGCATTATGTATGGTCTCTCGTATTTTGGTAAAATAATTTACAAAACGTTTGATTTTAACTGTGTGAAATGTATTGCTGTGAAGCAAAGCTGAATTTTCAGCAGTCATTACTCCAGGCTCCTTTAAAAATCTTGCTAATATGATGATTTGATGTTTAAAAAAACATTTTTTATTATTATCAGTGTTGACAGCAATTGTGCTGATTGGCCTTAATTTATTTCTGTGGAAACTATAACCCCTTTTTTATGTATCTTTAAATTGAAAGTTTAAAAGAACATAATTTATTTGAAATTGAAATCTTATGTAACATTTATAAATGTCTATATACTGTGACTTTTAATGAATTCGATGCATCCTTGTTGGATAAAAGTATAAGTTTCTTTCAAAAATATGTCAACTGACGATAAACTTTATACGGAGCTGCGCACATGACATGCAAGGAAAAAAATGTGTGGCCGATTTATTAATTCATTCCTTATAATGAAGTAAAATGTACGCATGAAATAACAATTTGTCCTACTTCCTGTCCTCATTTTCATAAACCTGTTGGTGCTGTTAAGCTATGTTACAGTTTGATTGGGTTTTATTTTAGTTGGGAATGTAAGACACTTCCGATTCATTATCCGCTACAGGGAAATAACGAGAAGAATAACAGAAAAAGTACAGTAAATAGTAAAACTCTTTGCACTACAAACCATTGTGTTCATAATTAAGATAATAAATTAAAATAATATTGTAAGACACACAAATCTGCAATATCAAGCAGCAAAATGAACTGTTTTGTACAGCTGAAAAAAGCTGGAAGTGAAGGACTCCAGAAGCCAGACACATTAAATTTACAAGAGGCCAAGTGGCATGAATTAATGTACAATCCTTCTGCTTAAAAAGCAAGGAGAAGCATGCATTCAGCGAGTTTTATCCAGAGGTTAGATTTTTACATTTCTACACAAGCACATACATGTATTTTACTTATAGTTTGGCTCTGATCTGATTTCTTCTTCCTGTTGTGCTAACCACCTCCTTACAGACCTGCCTTTAGCACTTAAGACACTTATTGCTTAGACATGTTTATCTGATCATGTGTTTCACATCCACTGAACCTAGAAAACAAAAAATGCCTCCACAGGAAGAGTCTTCATAACATTGCAGATAACATTTCATGTTATGCACAACCTGTCAAAACAGGGGCGAAGCCTTTTACTTGCTCAGAATAATCTTTACTATCTCATGTCAATTGTTCACATAATTTACAGTAGGACACTCCTGTTACTGTGTTCCAGCTTCTGGCAACATTTGATTATAGTATATCGTTAAAACAGGTTATATTTTAATACATATTTATCATTTGCACAGCTGTAGCAGTTAACTTAAGTTGGGAAAAAACATTCCATCCTTTTATTCGAAATGAGTGATTGATATGAGATCTTTCCAACAGGTTGTCTTGTAGTTTTCTGCTTCAGGGCTTTTGAAAGCTTCGCCACTCCTTCATAATTAAATTTAACCTTTCTATACCTGCTGTGTCATGTGACTTGGAGCCTATATTTTTCTCACTCTCGCACTAATTCAGTTACTTTTACCTAACTAAGCCAGGCATTGTGAGCTGAGTTCTGTTTTGAGTTAAAGAACAGGTTTCCTTGCATAACCACCATCTTGTATTCTCTTTCCTCCTACTCAGTTTCAGGTGTAAAGCAGTGAGTCATTGCATACTAAACACCTGCACCGGTATAAATGAGGTAACCTCACTACATCCCGGACAAGACCCCCAATTATCTGCATACATTCATCTGGAATCATCTGGTGTGGAAACGCAATGATCTCGATTTTCCGAACCTCCCTCAGAGGAATCTACAGTTGTCATTGCAGCAGTCAACATAGAAGACAAAATGTGAGATTTTATTCTTTACACTGCATTTTTGAGTCATAGTTGTGACCCTGGACCACAAAACCAGTCTTAAGCAGCAATAGCCAAAAATACATTGTATGGGTCAATATGATACATTTTTCTTTTATGCCAAAAATCATTAGGATATTAGGTAAAGATCATGTACCAAGAAGTAAATTTAGTAAATATCCTACCAGAAATATAAGTTAAGTTTTGATTAGTAATATGCATTGCTAAGAACTTCATTTGCACAAATTTAAAGGCAATTTTCTCAATATTTAGATTTTTTTTTGTACCCTCAGATTCCAGATTTTTAAATAAACACTGCAAAAATGATTTTCTTGCTTACATTTTTTGTCTTGTTTTCAGCCAAAATGTCAAAAAAATCTTAAATCAAGAAGGATTTTTAGACAAGTCAGAACAAACAAGTCAAAATTAAGTGCGTTTTCGCTTGAAACAAGCAAAATGATCTTCTGTTTGAAGATTGGCAGATTATTTTGCTTGTTCTAAGCAAAAACTCACTTAATTTTGACTTGTTTTTTCTGACTTGTCTAGAAAATCCTTCTTTATTTAAGAATTTGTAGACATTTTGGCTGGAAACAAGCCAAAAAAAAATCTAAGTAAGAAAATATTTTTTTTTCAGCGTAGTTGTATCTTGGCCAAATATTGCCCTATCCTAACAAACCATATCAATGGAAAGCTTATTTATTCAGCTGATGCTCAACAAATTGACCCTTATGACTGGTTTTGTGTTTTGCACATCAATGATGCACCCGTTATCTCTTTTGTAGACACCGTTTTCACTTTTTAATACTCAGTTAAGACAGGCGGAATAGTTTACCATGTCTAATAAATGCAGAACAGAAATCAAAGAAAATTGTTGTTATTGAATGCCTCCTTAATGAACAATTATCATGTAAATGATTTTTCCTTTTTAAGTGAGTACAAAGCTGTGAAGACTGATGATCATGACAGGCAGAAAAGTATGTTAATTAGTAGCCCGGATACAAAAGCAAGGCTTTCAGTTCTTTTGATTTGTGTCAAAAACAATTACTGCTGCATTCAGAGATTTCGAAAACCCTGTGTGGGATGGAGTTGTAATAATCAGCTAGCATAATAACCACTCGCTTTAGAGATTGGCCCCAATTTTGAATATGGGATCAGTAGGCGAAACTCAACGTGAGAAGACGATGGCTGTGCGCCAATGCCCCCCCAGGCTCTCATTTGTGGCTAACCTGTGACTTTAAAGCATCACACGCACACAGGTGGAGCATTGAGGGAAAGTTCTGAATAAACTTTTCTTTCTTTTTAGTGCTGACGCATTTGTTAGCGTCAGTAAATAGCACAAAGAGAAGAGCTTTATGCCTTACATAAAAAGATAAGATGTTTGATGTGTGCATTCTTCCTTTGTTTGTATATAGGGGGCTTGCTGCTGGTTCTCCTTTCTGTCATTTGTGTCCATACTTGCCCTGAGTTGGATGTACGTTTGTTTTATTGCCTTCAATGACCATGATGATGTAAACGGGTGAGCACATAAACACAATTACACATGTGCTAATAACAGTCGAAGCAAAATTTATTCAGACACCTTCAGTATTTCTCACATGATCACAGTTTATTCACTAAAATATGCTATTCTAACTTACATAAATGAACTATAGTGTCTTGCACCCACTAGTAATAAATAGCAAAATTATATCTGGTGTTTGATTAATTTTTGGTTTGACTGTATATTACCACATTTTAAATCCACTGGCCCAGTGTTTCAAAGTTTACATGTAATACCTGGTTGTCATTCAGCCCTATTGCTTTATTTTCCTCCTGCAGGGAAGTCTTCAAAACATTAAAAAAATGGTTGAACTGGTACATGATAGTGATGATCGTTTCTGCTGTGCTGGCCACATACTGCCTCCTCCTACTGGTAAGAAGAGAGAGTGTGATCCAAATTGCTCAGCTGGTAGCATTTGTAAATAATGGTTATACCAATGAGAACATCCTTTGTTTATTTCAGGTATTTGGATTGCTACATTTAGCAATCAGAGAGCCCTTGAATTTACACTGGCTTCATAAGGTACGCTTTACCCTTTCAGCTTGTTTTGTTGTTTGAAAGTCTTATTTTTGCTATTTCTTAAATGCCTTTTATGTATAGATTCAGGGGCGGACTTAGTGATTTGGGGGCCCTAAGAAAAATATTAGGTATGAGGCCCCAACACAATAACTATGTGCACTTATTTATATGCATTTATATACAGTCAAGCCCGAAATTATTCACACACTGACGTGCCACTGGTCTCTTATATTCACGTTGTTTGGAAGCTTGTGCAATGATGTAGTTTCCACATCTATAGACTGAATAGGGTTTTCTCGACTTGTTTCAGTGTTGTTGTTGCTTAGCAACAGAATGGACACGATGTTGTCAGGGTTTGACAAAAGGAGGGTGGGACGTGATTGGTGCTCTGGGTGGTGACTGAAGGCGGTGACTGAGTAGATCGGACGTCACATTTTTACAGAAGTCACAGCGGCTCCTGAAAAGGAAAAGCTACTTTAAGCAGGCTGTGTGCAGTTTACTGTGGATTGACTGTTTTGAAACTCATATGGTAGTTACATAGCTCCTAGACCTCAGTTATCATGAAAAAAGCCAGGAAATTTCGATTTTGACAATATGGGACCTTTAAAGTAACTTTTATTCCATCAGCAAGTTTTTTTTTTTTTGACCGGAAATGACACAGGCTTTTCCCAAAAGATGTAAAGAGGCGTCATTGTGGAAAAAAAATATTTCTCAGCTTTTATTTACATTTGAACAAAAAGTGGCATGTCCAAAATTATTCATACCCTTTGCAAACTGTCACAGTCTATGGGAAAATCCAAAGTTCTATACCATTCCAAATAGTCCAAGCTGTTCTAAAGCATCCTAATTACCCTGGTTCATTGGGAACAGCTGTTTTAATCAACTCAACAGGTAAAAAACAGAAGCTCTCTGCTGTTGGTTTGTGAACAGTCATGGCTAAGATAAAGGAGCTCAATGAGAACCTGCGGCTGCGCATTGTGGCTGCTCACAAGTCAGGAAAGGGCTATAAGACCATATCTAAATGTTTTGAAGCTCCAGTGGCAACAGTGCAAAGTATTATTAAAAAATACATTCCGCACTGTGAAAAATCTCAAAGGACATGGTCGGAAGCAAAAAGTGAAACCTGTGCTGGCCAGGAGGATAGTGAGCGAGGTAAATTCAAGGATCACCACCAAGGCCATCCTGAGGAATCTGGGCTCTGCTGATGGCAACATCTCAAGGCAGACAGTCCAATGGACACTGCACACCGCTGGGTTTCATGGACGCAAACCAAGGAGGACACCACTTCTCCAGATAAGGCACACAAAAGCTCGCTTGGCCTTTTCAAATGCTCATCTGGACAAAGAAGAAGACTTCTGGTCTTCTGTTTTATGGTCAGATGAAACAAAAATTGAATTGTTTGGCCACAATGATGTAGCCTTCATATGGCGTAAAAAAAGGAGAAGCCTTCAACCCTAAGAACACCCCACTGTCAAACATAGTGGTGGGAACATAATATTTTGGGGGTGTTTTCAGCCGGTGGACCAGGGAACCTAATCACAGCTAATGGCACCATGAAAAAGGAGCAATACATCAAAATTCTCAACAACAACATCAGGCAGTCTGCAGAGAAACTTGGCCTTGGCCACTAGTGGACATTTCAGCTCGACAACGACCCAAAACACAGCAAAAGTGGTGAAGAAATGGTTAGCAGACAAAAACATTAATGTGTTGCAGTGGCCCAGCCAGAGTCCTGCTTTAAATCCAATTGAGTATCTGTGGAGGGAGCTAAAGATCAGGGTGATGGCAAAGAGACCCTCCAACCTGAAAGAGTCGGAGCTCATCGCTAAAGATGAAATGGGCAAAAATACCAGTGGAGACATGCACAAAGCTGGTCAGCAATTATAGGAAGCGTTTGATTGCTGTAATTGCCAATAAAGGCTTTTCTATTGATTATTGAGAAGGGTATGAATAATTTTGGACATGCCACTTTTTGTTTAAATGTAAATGAAAGATGAGTAATATATTTTTCCACAATGATGCCTCTTGTACATCATCTTATTATCTTTTATCTTTACACTTTCTTATATTGAGAGTATTCCTGAGCTAGCAGAACTCTGCAAACTCGGCATTTTGAGTGGTGAGTGGATTCTAACTTAAACGCTTCTGGTCATTGCGTTCAAGAAATTAACAGATATGTCTATGATGGGTTACATTGTTCAACGCAGCAAATATGTTTCACCAGAATCAGATGGGGCCCTCACTTATTGTTTAAGTCCACCCTTGTATTGATTACTATATGAATAGGTATTCTTGTACCAGACACAGGCTATCCATCTTTGTTTTGAAACTATGATATCCAAAAAGAGTGAACCATGTTTTAATATTTTCATATACAATTTTATATTTTTGTACTCATTTTTACCACAGTGAAAGTTTTGCCCCAATACATTTATTTAAAAAAATATATTGTTAAAGGTTTAGTTCACCCAAAAATGAAAATTCTGTCATTAATTATTCACCCTCATGTTGTTCCAAACCCATAAGACTGAAAGGTGAGGACAGTGGCTGCATCCAAAACCTAGGCAGCTGACTTGTTGCCTCACTGCCTTATCCGACAATGACTTTGCAGGCAGTATTTGCGCATGAAGGCACCTCACAAAACTGATTTCAGACATGCTTCTGAGGCAGTGTAACGATTTAATGATCTACAACAAAACAGATTGAGCTTTGGTGATAACTAAGCGTATATCTAATTACTATAATACAGATTTCTCACTAGAAATAAAAAAATTGGTCAGAAATATACAGTACAATTACTGACCACCAAATGCAACCTGGAGACGCCATCTTTAGTTTTTTTAACTAACCTTCACGGAATGGAACACAGGATTGTGGGATATCTGAGGCAGTGAAGGATGCATCTACGCTGCCTTCAATAATCGACCAGATGAAGGCATTTTAGGAGGCAGTGAAGCTAACATTGGATTTGAATGTGTTTGATGCCTTCCTACCTTGAAATGTGTCAAATTATTCTCTGGGCTTCATAAAATTAAGGTTGAACTATTGATGTCACATGGACTTTTTTTAACAAATGTCCTTACTGCCTTTCTGGGCCTTAAACATACTGTAGTAGTCGTATTGCTGTCTAAACAGGGTCAAAAAGTTGTGTTTCAAAGATGCACGAAGATCTTACATGTTTGGAACGACATGAGGGTGTGTAATTAATGACATCGTTTTCATTTTTTCACTTTTAATTTTTTTCATAAAAGCTGAGAGCTTTAAAAATACCTGGTTGAGGAAACAATCTTGTATTAGTTACCTTTAAAACTTTGGTAACAACTGATATCATTGTTAGTCGTAGTGCATAAAGGAAGTTCACAGGAGGTCAATGATCTCTGTATGTTAACGATTCTCTGTTCTCTATTCAGGGTTTTTTGTTTTTGGGTCTCCTCTATGTTACTTTGGGCACAGCTGGATTTTGTATAAAATGGAAAGAGGAGTGGCAAACCGTCTATATGTCGTTTCAGGTAAGAATCCGAAACCAGCCTTCAACCATTCGTCATTTCAGTACTGGTACATTGTCAGTCTTTTATGTCTTTGCAGCTGGTTCTCATTGTATTTCCTGTTAGCTTCTCTAGTCTAAATGGCAGTGTGATATTTTACACCAATAGCAAGTATATCCCTCAGGATAATGTTATATTATACTGTATTTATCACAGAACTGTCACTCAGGTGTCCATATCTCTAGTTACACAACTATTGTTGTATTAAATTCCCCTCTTTGGTTTCTCGTAGGCCACAGCTCCTTTCCTGCAGCTGGGTGCTGTAGTGGCTTTGACCTTGATCAGCTGGCTGGTTTTCCAGAGTTATCATACAGCTGTAACAGCTGGTCAGTGCCTCCAAAACTGCTTATAATACCTTAAAGTTGAATATTTTCTGACTGCATATTATCTTGCTTTTTACATTGCTGTTCATAAAATAGATACAAATTCCATATTGTGATGTACAGTTGAGGCCAAAAGTTTTCACCCCTCTTTCAGATTCTTCAAAATGTTATTTTACAAAATGCATGTTATTGCTTATTTAGTACTGACCTGAATAAGATATTTTACATAAAAGATGTTTACATATTCCACAAGAGAAAGTCCACAAGAGAAAATAATAGACCCTGTTTAAAAGTTGACATCTCCTTGATTCTTAATATTGTGTTGTTACCTGAATGATCCAAAGATTTTTTTTTTTGTCCTGAACAGTTAAACTGCCTGTTGTTCTTCAGAAAAATCCTTCAATTCCCACAAATTTGTTGGTTTTCCAGCATTTTTGTGTGTTTGAACCCTTTCAACAATGACTGTATGAATCTGAGATCCATGTTTTCACACTGAGGACAATTGAGGGACTCATATGCAACTTTTACAGAGGATTCAAACGCTCACTGATGCTTCAGGAGGGAAAACCATGCATTAAGAGCCGAGGGGATCAGGGTAAATTTAACTTATTTTGTCTTCTGGAAAACATGCAAGTATCTTCTGTAGCCTCTGAAGGGCAGTATACGATATTTAGGCAAAATAAGAAAAATGTACACATCTCCATTCTGTTCAGAAGTTTTCACCCCTAGCTCTTAATGCATCATTTTTCCTTCTATGGCATCAGTGAGCATTTGAACCTTCTGTAATAATTGCATATGAGTCCCTCAGTTGTCCTCAGTGTGAAAAGATGGATCTTCAAATAGACAAAAATGCTGGAAAACCAACACATTTGTGGGAACTGAAGGATTTTTCTGAAGAACAGCAGGCAGTTTAACTGTTCAGGACAAATGGACTCTTGAACAACTATCACTAAACAAAAAAAAAAAAACAGCTGTGGTCATTCAGATAAGAACAAAGTATTAAGAACCAAGGGGATGTAAACTTTTGAACGAGGTCTATTATTTTCTCTTGAGGACTATGTGTAAACTTCTTTTATGTGAAATATCTTGTTCAGGTCAGTACTAAATAAAAAATAACATGCATTTTGTATGATTCCTGTTATTTTGGTAAAATAATTAACATTTTCAGCAGATTCTGAAAGTGCCATGTAATCTTTTGACCTCAACTGTATATATGAGTGAAACTGATTTTTAAATGAGAAAAATAGCAGAGTGGTACTTGATTTTGTTCATCAAGAAATCATCAGATCACAATGAATGTTTTTGACTGAGAATGTACTTTAGTTAGCACTAGTGATGCCTTTAATAATGCTTTATTTTCAAAATTATGTCAGTATTTGTTTCTGAATATTTATGTGTATGTTTTTGTCTGTGTAGCTTGTAAGGTTTTTATAATGATGACCTTCCTGGTAGTGTCCGCTGCTGTGTTCCTGTGTCCACTTGCAATCTGCTCTCCATGTATTACCAAAAATCTTCCCCCAAAACCAGCCCTCGTCGGACATCGTGGTGCTCCGATGGTAAGTGATAACGCTTCAGTTGTAACCTTCATTAAAACATTCCTTTCTTTTGTTAAAACATGTTTACACTGGTGTGCCTGTCAAAATCTTGTTCTTGCTGTTTGTTCATATAATCGCTGAACTGCGTGAGGATTTTAACATTATTTTATGAATAAATTTGACATGCCACAGGATGAATCATCTGCTGTAGTTTTTGAATCCGTTTAGGATTATGACGATTATGGCAGCGTTCCCAGGTTATAAGCTATCAACTTGGGGGAATGTAATTTATTACCATGTCAATCTGTTGGAACATTTTTCAAGCATTAGCAATTTATAGACACAATAATCACAGTGAAAACATTTACAGTCATTGCAAAATATGTAGTCCCCATCCAGAAATATCATTTGAATAGCTGGCTATGTACAATTCATAGACAACCTGTTAAATTCCACTGGTGGGGAAGGTGGAGGAGGTGTTTTGACATCTGAAGCACTGTAGGTTTGATCTCTCTGAGCTCACCAGGAGACTGGAAGTTAACTGTGAATAAAAACAGAGGCGTGTGAAGAACACAGATGCTACAGCTTTTGAATTTTGTTTAAACAGGTCATGGAAACCTGAATATATTATTGTAGTAAAATAATGGTCTCTGGCTTAAAAAAGTTTGTCCTTGTGGTAGCAAGCCTAGAACATATAAGTCATCATATGATGAAAGTGAAATCACAAATTTTAATTTATGTTGTATATACTATATGCTACATATATAATATGTAACATATATATTTAATTATGAATTTAGCTGGCTCCAGAGAACACCATTATGTCATTTAGGAAGAGTATGGAGTGTGGCGTGGTGGCATTTGAAACAGATGTGCAACTCAGGTAACAGATTATTCTTTTATATATATATATATATATATATATATATATACACACACACACACACACACACACACACACACACACACACACACACACACAGTTGAGGTCAAAAGTTTACATACTAAAAAGATATCATACAAACTACATGTTATTTTTTAGTACTGACCTGAATAAGATATTTCACATAAAAGATGTTTACATATAGTCCACAAAAGAAAATAATAGATGAATTAATGAAAATGACCCAGTTCAAAAACATATGCTTGATTCTTAATACTGTGTTGTTACCTGAATGATCCACAACTGTTTTTTTTTTGTTTGTTTAGTGATTGTGTTGTTTCATGAGTCTCTTTTTTGTCCTGAACAGTTAAACTGCCTCCTGTTCTTCAGAAAAATCCCACAAATTCTTTGGTTTTACAGCATTTTTTCCAACAATGACTGTATGATTTTGAGATCCATCTTTTCACACTGAGGACAACTGAGGGACTAATATGCAACTATTACAGAAGGTTCAAACGCTCACTGATGATTCAGAAGGAAACACGATGCATTAAAAGCTGGGGGTTGAAAACTTTGTGAATTTGAAGATCAGGGTAAATTTAACTCTTCATTTTTTTCTTCTTCTGGGAAACATGTAAGTATCTTCTGTAGCTTCTGAAGGGAAGTACTAAATAAGAAAAAATATGATATTTAGGCAAAATATGAAAAATGTACACCCCTTAATTCTGTTTAAACGTTTACACCCCTATATCTTAATGCAGTGTGTTTCTCAAAATGTTCAAATCATACAGTCATTGTCGGAAAATGGCTTTGGAATTTTTATAAAGTCAGGTTATTAATCTTGTTCAGGTCAGTACTAAACAGTACTTTTTGTATGATCCCTCTTATTTTGGTTAAATAATCAACATTTTGCAGATTCTACAAGGTGTATGTAAACTTTTGACCTCAAATATATATATATATGTATATGTGTATATATATATATATATATATATATATATATACATATATACATATACATATATATATATATATATATATATATGTATATGTATATATATATATATATATATATGTATATGTATATATGTATATATATATATATATATATATATATATATATATGTATATGTATTTGTTTATGTGTATGTGTTTGTGTGTGTGTTCAACCTCGTCTAACTTTTTTTCAGTAAGGACATGAAGCCTTTTCTTATGCATGACAGTAAACCAAACTTCCTGCTGCGAACAACTGATGTGAAGGAGAAATTTCCAGGTCGAGATGGTGACATGCACACTAACTTCACTTTGCAAGAGTTACAGACTTTAAATGCAGGCGAATGGTTTTTAAGGGTGAGGACAAAGAATTGTTTTTTTTTTTTTGGATTTTATCTGTAGTTATTTTCTGTATTTTATTTAATTTAAGCTTTCCATTATATATAGCTTATATATAGTTCTGCACATTTGACAGTAATTGCTGTTATGCAACAGTAGAATAGAAATAGAAATGTAAAACACTTATTTTTACAGTTTATTACACAATTATATTATATTATATCATTTATTTAAATAAGCTTTCCATTGATGTATGGTTTGTTAGGATAGGACAATATTAGACCGAGATAAAAATCTGTAATCTGAGGATGCAAAAAATGAAAATATATTGAAAATCACTTTTAAAGTTGTCCAAATGAAGTTCTTAGCAATGCATATTACTAATCAAAAATTAAGTTTTGATATATTAATGGAAGGGAATTTACTAAATATCTTCATGGAGCATGAACTTAATATTCTAATGATTTTTGGCATAAAAGGAAAATTGATCATTTTGACCCATATTATTGACCAGTGTTTTTGGCTATTGCTACAAATATACTGGTCCAGTGCCCTCCACTAATATTGGCACTCTTGGTAAATATGGGCAAATGTGGATGTGAAAATAAATCTGCATCATTTATCATTTTGATCTTTCATTCAAAAAATTCACAAAATTCGAACCTGTCATTAAAGTAAAACAATAGAAACTGGGGGGGAAATCTCATTATGAAAAAATTGTTTTTCTCTAGTTCAAGTTGGGCACTATTATTGGCACCCAATTATTGCAACGTCCTTTTCCCAAGTTTTCTCCAACAATGTCTAATGAGTTTGAAGAACACCTGACAAGAGATCAGAGACCAATCCTTCATACAGAATCTCTCTAGATTCTCCAGAATCTCTCTCTTCCCAGCTGTTGGTGCTTCTTCTCTTCAGTTTCTATACAGGGTTCTGGTCAGGGAAATGTGACGGCCATGGTAGAAGCTTCATTCTGTCCTCAGTGACACATTTTTGTGTTGATTTTGATGTTTGTTTTGGATCATCGTCCAGGTGGAAGATGCAACCACGGCCCATTCTAAGAATTCCAACAGAGGCGGTCAGGTTTTGATTTTTCATCTGCTGGTATTTGATAGAATCCATGAAGCCATGCATCTAAACAAGATGTCCAAAATAGGCTCACAACATTAAAGACCCAGCAGTATTTTTAACCGTGGACATGGGGTACTTTTTTATCCCTGTCCGCACCAAAACCATGCCAAAAGCTAATTTTTAGTCTCATCTGACCATAGAAGCCAGTCCTGTTCGAAGTTTCAGTCGTGTCTGACAACTGAATATGCTGGAGTTTGTTTTTGGATGAGCCCAGAGGATTTCTCTTGAAACCTTCTGGAACAACATGTGATGATGTAGGGGCTGTTTGATCATTTTGTTTTAGGTTTTCTGACCCCAAGATTCAACAATTCTCTGCAATTCTCCAGCTGTGATCCTTGTAGAGTCTTTGGCCACTCAAATTCTCCTCCTTATCGTGCATGTCCTCTTTCAGACAGATTTGTAACATCTTTAGTTGATTGGAATGTCTTAATTATTACCCTGATGGATTGAAATGGGGATGTTCAATGCTTTAGCTCTTTTTTTTTTTTACAGCCACTTTCTATTTTGTGAAGGTCAACAAACTTGTTCTGCATATCAGAACTATGTTCTTTGGTTTTACTCCTTGTGATGGATGATTAAGGGAATTTGGCCTTTGTGTTCCTCATATTTATAATCCTGTGCAACAGGAAGTCATGGCTGGACAATTTCATGCTCCTATTCACCCTGATGCACTAAAAAATGTAAATACGAATAGGAAAATACTTCAGAGATATTTTATTCAGAGGAATTTCTAGGGGTGCCAATAAGTGTAGTCAACATGCATTAGAGAAAACCATTTATTTCATAATGTGAGTTTGCCCCACTTTCAGTTTTACCTCAATGAAAGGTTAGAATTGTGTACATTTTTTTAAATGAAAGATCAAAAATATAAACAATGCAGATTTATTTTCACATCCACCTTTGCTCATATTTACCAAGGGTGCCAATATTAGTGGAGGGCACTATACTATATTATATTATATTATATTATATTATATTATATTATATTATATTATATTATATTATATTATATTATATTATATTATATTATATTATATTATATTATATTATATTATATTATTAAAGATCTGTTGTAAAGACAGCTTTTGTAGTTGCATTTGAATGCAAACTCTAGCAAACATCTTACTTTTTTTTCTGACAGGCAGCATGAGAGGGAGTATCTGTTGATTAGACCAAACAACCTTGAACTAAATCCAGCTTGCAGCTTTATTCAGTATGAGCAGATATTGAGCAGAAAACAAAAAATTCTTTCACTTTGCATTTGATGTTCTGTGTTAGTTCTGTGTTAGCAGCAGTGTGACGTCAAAATGACAGATTTGCTGAAATGAGATCTTTTAAATTTCAAACACAGACAAATCAATTTCACTCAGTCTCATCGCTGTCAAAAGAAGAGAAGATGGAGGCTAACAACCAGACAGTACCATCTCTTTCAGAGCTTTTAGTCATGGCCAAAATGCATAATGTCTCCCTCATATTTGACCTAAAAAATGAGAAAAACTCGACAGGATTCAACAACAGTGACTCCTACCACACTACTGAAACGATCCAAAAATCAGGCATATCACCAGACAAGGTAATATTATCATATGCAGTAGGTCCAAAAGTAATTGTTCTTTAAAGTTTTTTCTTTGTTTTAAATGTCATATTAATAAAACATTAGTTTTCTTCTAGAAGTGTTATTTTAGTATTGTTTATATACAGTGATAGTATTTATAGTAGTTTTTTTATTATTATTTATTTCAGGTTAGGTTTAGTACTTTTAGTTTATAAATGGGCAACATTTCAAATGTTTTGTTTTTGTTTAATGTTGCAATGTTTTGCACCGTTAAATGTTCTTTCAATATTGTGTATCACTTTCAGATATGGTGGCTGCCTCCAGAATATAGACACGACGTCAGAAACGTTGCACCAGGGTTCAGGCAGGTGTATAATAGTGCAGACGACATGAATGCGGATGGTGGAAGCTTTCTGAACGTGAAATATAGTGCATTGAGTGCTCATGAAATAAGGTAAGTGTTGGAGGATTGGTGCGGCTTATCTGACATGCAGAGACATGATGCTGCTGTCATTAATGTTGGTATGATCTCTCAGCCTTAGGGAACGTTCTCACAGGGTTTATTTTCTTGCAAAGATGTGAGAAATGCTGTGAAAAATGATGATTTGTAACTTAAACTTAATAATGTATCTTCTAATGATTATAGTAGAAGGAATGCTGAGTTAGCAAAATTCAACACATGATTGATGAAACCTTTTCTAGACACTATTGTGTCCGGTTGGGTGCACCTGTCATTTTATAATTTTACCTGACGGTAAAGATGATGTATGATTAAAATTAAGCAAGAAAAGCTTGACTGATGAATTAGAGTGCGTGTTATAACGATCCTGCCACTCCTGTCTATTGTGCAGAAAAAAACGGCTTGTTGCGACCTGTCTAAAGGTCGCTGATACGGAGCCAAAGACATGTACACAGAAGAATATTTTGACATTTTTTTTTATTTTTATTTCACTGGACAGTGAGTTCCGGAAAAATAATGTGTCCGTGAATCTGTGGGTTGTGAATGAACGCTGGCTCTTCTCATTACTGTGGTGCTCCGGGGCCAGTTCAGTGACCACCAATGCCTGCCACATCCTCAAAAACATGTCTAAGCCTGACTGGCATCTGGTAAAACTCAGTCTATCTTTTCACCTATCACTTTCTTTTCTGCCATAAAAGAAAAGTTGTTTTTTCATTATAATTCACATGGGCCTGTCTGAATATGTAACTCCTCTGGAATCCTTTGTGTTTGTGTATCTCTTTGCATGTAACAATGAAAGGAGCCTAACATCTACATGGGAATTTGGATTTCGGTTGATGTGATAGCATTGCTGTTGATGTGTGGTCTGTTTTTTTGGCAAAGGTAAGCAAAGAAACTCGGCGCAAACAGTATATAATGCTGTTTTTTGTGGTGATTTTAATGGATAGATTCTAAACCGTTTATCTGTATTTTATAATTACTATATATATGTGACCCTGGACCACAAAACCAGTCTTAAGTCGCTGGGGTATATTTGTAGCAATAGCCAAAAATACATTGTATGGGTCAAAATTATTGATTTTTCTTTTATGTCAAAAATCATTAGGAAATTAAGTAAAGATCATGTTCCATGAAGATTTTTTGTAAAATTCCTACTGTAAACCTATCAAAATGTAATTTTTGATTAGTAATATGCATTGCTAAGAACTTAATTTGGACAACTTTAAAGGTGATTTTCTCAGTATTTTGATTTTTTGCACCCTTAGATTTCAGATTTCCAAATAGATGTATCTCGGCCAAATATCGTCCTATCCTACCAAACTATACATCAATAGAAAGCTTATTTATTGAGCTTTCATATGATGTATATATCTCAGTTTTGTAAAATTTAACCTTATGACTGGTTTTGTGGTCCAGGGTCACATATATATATATACAATATATTATTGTTGTGTATTATAAATTGTAATGTTGATTAAATTACATGTTTGTGGGGACAATATACACTACCAGTCAAAAGTTTTTGAACAGTAAGATTTTAATGTTTTTTTTTATTTTAAAGATGCTCACCAAGCCTGCATTTATTTGATCCAAAGGACAGCAAAACAGTGCAATTATGAAATATTTCTATTTTTTAAAATAACGGTTGTCTATTTGAATATATTTTAAAATGCAAAAGCTATATTTTCTGCATCATTACTTCAGTGTCACATGATCCTTCAGAAATCGTTCTAATATGCGGATTTACTGTTCAAGATTTGTTATTATTATTATTATTTAAAACAGCTGAGTACATTTTTGATGTATAGAAAGATCCAAAGATCAGCATTTATCTGAAATAAAAAGATTTTATAACATTATACATTATATACATTATACATAAAAAGCTTGGAGTCAGTATAATTTCTTTTTTTTTTTTTGGGAAAGAAGTTATAGAAATTAGTACTTTTATTTTGCAAGGATGCTTTAAATTGATCAAAAGTGAGAATAAAGACATTTATAATGTTACAAAAGATTTCTATTTTAGATAAATGCTGTTCTTCTGAATTTTCAGTTTATCAAAGAAACCTGAAAAAAATTACTGTTTTCAGCATAATAATAATAATAATAAAATAATAATAAATATTTTAAGCAGCACAGTCAGAATATTAAAATGATTTCTGAAGGATCATGCGACTGGAGTAATGATGCTAAAATTTCAGCTTTGATTACAGGAATAAATTACATTTTAAAATATATTTAAATAAAAAAGTTATTATTAAAAATATTTCAAACTTTACTGCTTTTTCTGTACTTTAGATCAAATAAATTCAAATAAAAAAACTTTAAAAAACTTAAATTTATTTTTAATATGAATATACAATTCTAAAGTTTATCCAACTTTGTTTCCCAAGAACTGAAATGTTCATCACGCATAATGTCAAAATTCAATCATTACCAACCAGACAATATCCAGTCAAACTCAAATTGTTGATCATGGGTATGAACAGTTATTTATTTCAGACTTGGAGATGAAATCTACTCTGAATGAATAAAAAAAAACAAAAAAAACAGTCAAAACTGCCACTAATTGAAAAGTCACTCAAATATGTTATGATTATAATGGACATTTTCTCTTCGTTTGTGAATAGGAGGAGAAGACATGTTTTTCATCAAAATAAATACGAGAGAAATGTCCCTCTGCTTCCTCGCTGAATGATTCCTCACTTGACATGAGAGGGCACTTCCTTGCTTCACTTTTTGAAGGACTGTATGTGGGCATCGTAATAAAATCACGTCATATTATATGCATTACAGTAAATTCACATATTTTTGATATGATTTTTGATATTGTTTAATATGAGAATTTATATATTTGACATCATTTCCTCATTAGAGCAGCATATTGTGCAGTGCTGCCACCCCTTGACTGTGTTATGTCAGACATTTGTTTTGCAGCACCAGAAGTGTAACTTTTCATCATGACAGTTGCTTTACTTATGTGACACTTTGTGAGACATTTTTGTAGAAAAGACTTCAAAATGTTGGACGCACTTTTTAAAAGGGTTTCTAACTACTATGTACTTCATTTAATTTAATAATTTGATGCAATGCACATATTGTGTTTTTGTAGTTATATCTACTGTACTGACCTTACTTCTTAACCCACCTGTAAACCTAAGCTTAGCACCAAACCTGTCCCGAACCTTAACCGTATCCAGTGTCAGTAGCAGAAAAAGTGTTTTGCAATACAACACAAGCACAATAAGTACATTTTGGTACATAGTAGTCAAAGACACCTATTGTTTATGTGACCAAAATGTTTATATAGATATGTCAAAAAAATGTTATTGCTGTTTTTTTTGTTGGTAAATGGGCATTGAAGAAAAATTTTTGTTTGTACATATGAAAAGGTATAGAATCAAGGAGGACATAAGACATAAGAATAAGGCTAGATGTAAGAATAGACTGGTATAGGGTTCAATATTTAGATGTTACCACAAAACTGAATGTTTGGCCTTTTGACCCGCTTTGATTCTATGGGAGGCATTTTTCATTTGTTGTACAGTTTGGATACCTGTGATTAATTATGTTTTACAGTTTAACATAAATGCGAATATAAAGATTTATTATATATTTTTAGTTTTTTTACAACTTCTACCATCTTTTAAATAACCACTAAGGAGATTTTAGATGTTGTTTTGCTTCTTAAAGTGCCTGTTTGTACCAATTATGCCATCCACATATTCAGGACTGGAGGAACCAAACTTAGTATTTTAAGAATCAGCCACTGAAAATCCCATATTGACTGAACCATAACTTTGTTTAAACGATTAACTTTGTCCACATTGATTAAATAATAAAACATTATTGTTATTGATATTACATTTGGTTCCTGCAGTCCTAAATATATGGATGGTATAACAGGTACACTACTAATTCAAAAGTTTTTGAACAGTAAGATTTTTATTGTTTAAATTTAGTATATTCTGCTCACCAAGCCTGTATTTATTTGATCCAAAGTACAGCAAAAAAAAAGTAAATTTATTCCTGTGATCAAAGCTAAGCTTTTCAGCATCATTACTCCAGTCTTCAGTGTCACATGATCCTTCAGAATTCATTCTAATATGCTGATTTGCTGTTCAAGAAACATTTATTAATAATTATTATTAATAAATTATTTTCATCTTCAACATAATAATAATGATATTAAATGTTTTTTTTTTGAGCAGCAAATCAGAATATTAGAATGATTTCTAAAGGATCATGTGACTGGAGTAATGATGCTACAAATTAATTGAAACCACATTTTAAAATACATTCAAACAGAAAGCAGTTATTTTAAATTGTAAAAAAAAATATGTTTTTGCTGTGGTTTGGATCAAATAAATGCAGGTTTGTTGAGTAGAAGAGACTTATTTAAAAAAAAATATTAAAAATCTTACTGTTCAAAAACTTTTGACTGCATAAACATCTAAAGTCTTCCTAATGGTAATTTAGAGACTGTTAAAGTTAATAATACCTATTTTGTTTATATTAACCATTAACTATTATCTGTTTAAGTTGTGTTCATTTGGTTTAAAATAGACATTTCCATCTTTTCCGTTTGTCGCATCCCTCTAAAAACTATTCTTTTAACACTGTGCCAACAAACCACACAACTCGAGCCACAAGTCCACAATGTAACTATTAATGATTTTATTTAATTGTTTTTTTATAAGGACATATTTTGTGACAGTAAATGTGAGATTTTCATCAAATTATTTACAAAATTGACAAGCTAACATTGCACTGCTTTACCACAGGCTACATTTATACTTTCTTTTTTTAATGTGAATTCCTTGTATAGCTACAAATGAGAAAAGCTGTTGTTGTTTCGTAATTAAATGTGTTTATTTGTATAATGAAATGTAATAAAGCAAGTTTCAATTGAAGTAACCACAAATATTCTACATCATCTTTCTGAACAAGCTTCGTGTCACCAAGCAACGCATAGACTAAACGCAGGTCTGGATCAGCATGTGGGTGGAGCGGAGCGACAGAAGCGATGATACCCTCAGCATTCTATGACCAAATCCACTCCGGTGTTTCCATTTGTCCAAAGGGTTCATAGGACGACACCGACTTCAAAACATTGAGTGTTTTTTTTATTTTTTTTAACCTAATCACGCTACTTAATACCATGTTTTTCCTTCATTCTAATACAGTTCTTAGTGATAATAAAGGCCAGTTGGCTTTTACAACTCACCTTTCGAGGCAGATTCACCTTTTATCCAGTAGGTGGCAGGCGACACTTCCGAATAATAATTTCCATTGGTAAACTTGCATCACCCCTTTCTGGCAAACAGGGTAATATCTTTTCCGATAGACTAAAGAAATCGACTTCAGGTATATTTATTATGATGATTTGTAACCCATTTTCCCACTTTTTCTTTGCTAGCCACCAGTTCATCTATCACATATGATTAGCATTCTCCGTAATGCAATAAAGCTCTATGTTTTCCCTCATAAGACAAGCTCATTAAAAAACTGTTATCTACAATTTACATGTGGATGAAGGATGAGTAAGACCCCGTTACTGCAGACCGCCCTCGAGTTTCACTTGCTTCCCCTCAAAACTTCCCAAAGCTGGAGCCAAAAGCAGATAACGGGAAGCCGCGGCGCTTTGCACTCTCATTACTTTCACAACAAGCATCTGCTGCCAACTGGAGTAACTTCTATTCCCGTCTTTAATACTAGAACTTCCCAAAAGAAGCGATATCGCCACTGTTGTGAAGAAACTAACGTTACGGGAGAACTTTTAAAAGTCCAGTCGGAGTAACGTTAACTGGAAAGTGACAGCTGACCCGAAAAGGATTTTAAATTTTGTTATTATTTATTTGGAGAACTAGTCGAAAGGTTTTAACTGGATTTACAGGACCGGTCTTCACATCATGGTACATAAGTATGGTAAGTTCCGTTAAAACAGTCAACTTCAGTCGTTATAAGAAGACTGTCTTATAATCACGATTGTTTTTAATACTTTTGAACGGTTTCTCAGTTTCGATATGTGTATTTTCAAATAGGATTTTTTTTAAAACCCCATGGGAAACGGGAAGCATTAGTCTGAAGTGA
>NC_133376.1:32001055-32062382 GCF_049309525.1 Garra rufa
GGATAATTTTGACCCATACAATGTATTTTTGGCTATTGCTACAAATATACCTGTGCTACTTATGACTGGTTTTGAGGTCCAGGTTCACATATATGCTAAACTAAACCTGTGGTTACTCTTTTAGGACTCCTGTGTGAATGTGAAAAGCACTGGCGTGACAACTAACTGGTTAACTAGCTAACAAAATTGTAGGATAATTTGTTACCTATTGCATTTAAGTGTGACTGAAGTGTCAAAATATATTTTTAAGCCACTATATGGTCCCTTTTAATCCACACCAAATAACACATAGGCTATTACGCAAGCCTAAATCATTAATTCATTTAGTTTTATCGGCTTGCTGAAAAACTGTTGTTAGACAGCCCTGGTTGAGTTGAACATCTGGCTACACACCCCTTCGAAGGGTCCTTGTAATTAAAGGCAAGTAATGTCAGATTTCAAGCATCTAGCATGGTGCAAGGCCTTTTCAGAATTAGACATGCATCTAAAAATGTCACAAAGCAAATCTAGGTAAGTGCATTAAAATGAGTAGGAGTTGTGTTGAAATAGAAACTCTTGTCTTTTCTTTTATTTCAGATACTAAAAGAGCAGTTGGGCTACTGGAAGAGTATCAGGCGAGTCTGACCAGCCCGGAAGAGCAGGCCCTGAAGACCAGCGTGGAAAAGGTCTCTTCCATCTTTGGCAGTCATCTTTTTCAGGCTCTGCTGGGTGAGGTTTGTTTCTGTGTAAACTCTAATGGCTCTCAAAACAAATGATTAACTGTCATTATTTAGGGCCATACCACTTGATTCCAGTACATTCTATACTAAGCAAAATGTTCCAAGAAGTTGCTTTACAGTTAGTGTAGCTCAGAGCCATCTAAAAAGAGAGTTGCGACACGCTTTAATCTCGCCGCCGCGCGGTCACGTGGTTCATGGAGCTCTCAATAGTTCCAAACAGCTCCGCGCTGTCAATGTGTTTGAATGGAGTTAAATAGGATAGACAGCAGTTTTACTATATTTGCAGCAATTTCGAGTAATTATTAACACATAATGTGCATTGATTGTCTATTGATAACTTCTCTGAATACGCTTTACAATCGCATTTTATTCTGGGCAGTGATAAAGAGACATAATATGTTCTCATACTCTTTGGCAGTCAAATGTGACCAAACACCTTAAGTGTAACTTTTATTCAATTAAATAACTGTAATATATATAGTTAAGTTCTATTTGGTAAATATTTTGAGGAGGTTTTTTTGTACTTAATATGTGCAATAATGATCCTGACCATTTAAAAGATAACATTTTCTAATATAGTATTTAGATTACAGTTAGTGTAATATTTAAGGTTAAATACATCTGCATGTGTATTTGGACATGATCAAACACTCTTTTTTTTATACAGTATGTTTCGATTTAACGATTTAATGTTAAATAAAAAAAAAAGTAATTTACTCTTTTATGATATTCAAATATACAACATAAGTGAATATTATAAAAGGCAAGCAAAAATGGCATTTAACATAATAGAAAAGATGAAAATAATGTTTAAAAAAACACAAGGCAACGAATTGCATTCAGCACACATTTTTATCGTGTTTCTTGAATGCAGTCTTTACTGAAACTCATTCAACCTCCTACAGTGAGAGAAAGATTGCAGAAAGACTAAAAACATAAAAATATGACAACTAGTATCTGGTTATGGTCGCTATTACGTTGTTTCTCACGTTATCCAGCTGCATTTACAGTTTAACAGTTTATTTTTTAACGATAAACATTAACTATAACACGTTTCATAAAACACCACTATTGGCCAGTTTTTCGAGAGGTCAACTGATGCGTTAAAATGTAAAGAAATGCAGTAATTTCTTCAATATACTTGCGACTGTGCTTGAGAAGCGCTGAAATGAATGGGCTTCAATGGAGGAGCTATTGGTTGTTTGGAACTATTGACCGCTCCATGACACGCTTTACTTCCGCATTCCTCAGTTCCTATGGAAGCCTATGGGAGTGTCGCAACTCTCTTTTTATATGGCTCTGGTGTAGCTTTACTAAACACCGCCAATATTTTTCAAAATTTTGTTTTTGTGTTTTTGTGTCCTTCTTTACATTAACAATGGCTTTAGGATATAATTGTTTCACTTCATTACTGACACTGCCTTACAAACTTGCATCTGAGTTTGTAAAAGAAAAAAAACCCATTGGAACTTGCTCATCTTTTACACTTGTTTACATTATAAGTTTTGATTATTGGATTAAGCCACATGAATAGGTTCTTTCAGAATAAAAACAAAAGGTTGTCTGTTTTTTAAAAACGCAGGACCTCAATACTGTCTCCAATCTTTTGCATGGATTTGAAACTGTTTACTAAAGTTTGTGCCACTGTTCTTGAGTTACACAATGCGTCAGACTTTCACAACCCCAGCTGATTTTATCAGTACTGTGGATGTGCCCTGTCACATTTTAATGATGCCTCACAACAGCCCGAATAAGAAAGCATATAAGTAACAACAGATATCACTGTCATGCCAGATGCGTCTAACAAAAATAAGAGGATTCCTAACTTATTTTTAGTCTTTGTCCTGCAAAGGAAACAAATTAGTCCCATTACGAAATGGTTGAGTGGTTATCTTAATTACCAGGCCCAGGCTTTAATGAGGCCTGCCTGCTGCTGTTGCTGTGATGCAGAAGAGTAGTACCACAGGGGCTGTGATCAAGCCATGGGGTTGCGTTGCCATAGGAGTGTAGTGAGGAGAGGGACAGGTTTTCCCCGATCTTAACTTATGAGTTTCTCATATGCTGTTAGGCATGATAGTGTTAAGATGTAGTATGTGTGATATTGTGCATGTGTTTGTCATTCTTTAAAGAGTTTGGATAGAAATTACATATAGTTTTATATAAATTTGATATAAAATGTATTTATACCTGTAAATATGTAAAGGATATAAAGTTGATATGGTTTAAAACAAATAAAGTAGGGTAAAATGTATTAAAAAAATAATAAGAAGAAGAAGATTATTCTTATTGATTATTCAAATAAATCAAATATAGGTAAATTTATGAATTCTACACATACACTACTGTTTAAAATATTCCCTTTTTTTGGGATTATAATGTTCTTTATTTAAAGAACATTTATTCGATCTAAGGTTCAGCAAAAACAGTCCAATTTTGAAATATTTTTACTATTTAAAATAACTGTTTTCTATTTTAATATAATTTAAAATGTAATTTATTTCTGTGATCAAAACTCAATTTTCAGCATCATTACTCCAGTGTTTAGTGTCACATGATCATTCAGCAATCGTTCTAAAATCCTGATTTGTTGTTCAAGAAACATTTATTTTTATTATCAATATTCAAAACAGTTGAGTGATTTTTTTTTTAGTTTTCTTATAGAAAGATCCAAAGATCAGCATTTATCTGAAATAAAAGCTTTTGTAACATTATACACTATACCATTCAAAAGCTTGGTGTCAGTTTAAATTTTTGATGGGAAAAGAAATCGAAATTAATACTTTTATATAGCAAGGATGCTTTAAATTGATTAAAAGTGATGATAATGACAATTATAATGTTACAAATGATTTCTATTTCAGATAAATGCCGTTCTTCTGAACCCTTTATTAATCAAATAAACCTGAAGAAATTCTACTTAGCTTTTTTTCAACATAATAATAATAATATTTTTTTTTGAGCAGCAAATCAAAATATTAGAATGATTTCTGAAGGATCACATGACTGGAGTAATGATGCTAAAAATTCAGATTTGAAATCACAGAAATAAATCACATTTTAAAATATATTCAACAGAAAACAGTTATTTTAAATAGTTAAAACATTTTTTTTTTAAATTGTACTGTTTTTGCTTTGGGTCAAATAAACGCAGGCTTGGTGAGCAGAAGATACTTTTTTTAAAAACTTAAAAAATCTTACTGTTCAAAAACTTTTGACTGATAGAGTATATATATGTTGCTAAAAAAAACCTTTGATGATTATAATGTTGAAAACAGTTATGAAGTTTAATATTTTTGTGTAAACTCCAATATTTTGACTTTGATTAACAGCATTTATATTAAACAGACATACCACCACAACAATTTCATGCATCCTTGCTGAATAAAATTATTATTATTTTTTTAAATCTTACTGAATGGTAAATCTTTTGAATGGTAGTGTTCAGTTAAAAGTTACAGTAAATGTCAGTCACTTAAATATTCCTATTTATTTTTCATAGTGGTAAACTTTGTGATTGTCACAGAAGGTCCAAAGATGAGGAAGACGAAAGCAGATTAAAAACAAAGTTTATTAAACAGGCATAACAGCATGTACACAAACATAACCAGCAACTAACAACTGAAGGGTGAAGTCGGGAAACTAACAAATGACAACAGGAACTAATGAAAACTAACTAAAAGTCCATGTAAACAAAAACTGAGACAAAATAACTGAATAAGCTAAAGCAATATTATCACTTTATAAAAGAAATATGACTCCTTCTGCTGGCATTAAGTATATATACTTTTCGGTGCTTCTAATAAAGCTGTTTGACCACAGCAGGACAAACAGATGTTGCAAAAGCTCTGGTTTATCACACTTTGAATCGGTCATGAGAGTTTCAGCTCGAAACTGGCACTGCAAAGTAAGCGGATAAGAATTCCACACATTCCAGAAAGAGGCTGGATCGTTAGAGGGAATGTGGGATAACATGTAGGTAGACTGATAAACACAGTCGTGTACTCCCATCTGACCTCAGGCCAGATTAAGCAGAGAGTATGGCTTTGTGCAGGACGACCCATTCTCTCTCTCAGGTACTGAGGAGAGGGGTCATGTGAGGCTGAGTTGAGAGCAACATGTGGTTTCAATCATCTCTTCAGCCTCTTGGGTGTTGGCCAGAGTTAAAAATGGGAATACAATATGAATTCGAGCAAAAATGAGGCAGATTGAGGATGTAGATGTTTTTAAGTATTATAGTATTATTTATTATTGTAGCATTTAAAAGTGACAAAATATCATGCGCTTGTGCATGATGTTTAATTCTCAGTCATTAATCTCGTTCACATAATTGAAGTGTACTTAGACTCTAAGTTGAAAGCCCTTTGTTTTATGTGGCATCAAAGAAAAAGTGATCATCAAATATATTGGGGATACAATGAGGCTTGTAACAATTCAGTTCTGTCATGCACTGTGGGAGGGAGGAAGATTCGACCGTGGGCTTGTTTGGTTGTCTGCATGATTGCACAATTTCGAACAAAGGTTTTCCTAACTGCACACTCATCCCTTTGTTTCCAAACACACAAACAGGCTAGGGATCACACAGGTTTTGTGCCCAAATATGACCCAATATCAAGGCCAGGGCTATTTTCATTGCTTGGAAAAACAGACAGTCCATAACTCCTCAGTACTTTCCAAGCTAAACAACGAGTTTCTCTTTATGTCATCATGTTTTAGTTCCTCCTAGACAGTTTTCAGGTACTACAACAAGAAAGATTCAGTTTCACCTTACATCAAATGCTTTCTAATTCTTACCAAAGCTGCATTTATTTAATCAGAAATGCTGAAAAAGCTGTAATATTCTGAAATAATTTTACAATTAAATATATAATATTACATTTTCATAGACTTAAAACAGTATAATTGCAAAGCTGAGTTTTCATTACTCCAGTCTTCAGTGTCACACGATCCTTCAGAAATCATTCTAATATGCTGATGTGCTGCTTAATATTTCAAAAGAACAGTATTTTTTAATAGATTTTTTGTAATGATATAATTGCCTATACTGTCACTTTTGATCAATTTGATTCATGAATAAAACTATTCTTAAAAATTATTTAAAAAAATGTTACTGACCCAGACGTTTGAACAGTAAATTAATTTAATATGATATGATAGCTGGGTCACTCATAATAGTAATACAAGATACTCAAAGAAGAAAAGGGTGAGAATTGTATTAGATTTAATAGGGTAATATAAGTGACCCTGGACCACAAAACCATAGTCATAAGCAGTCATACATCACCTAAAAGCTGAATAAATAAGCTTTCCATTGATGTATGGTTTGTTAGCAATATTTAACAAGATACAACTATTTGAAAATCTGGAATCTGAGAGTGCAAAAAAAAAAATTCTTAGCAATGCATATTACTAATCAAAAATTACGTTTTGATATATGTATGGTGGGTAATTTACAAAATATCTTTATGGAACATGATCTTTACTTAATATCCTAATGATTTTTGGCATTTTTTTTTTTTACAATTTTGACCCTTACAATGTATTTTTTGGCTATAAACATAGGGTACAACTGGGCTAAAGGCACACCCCTTTATGGGAAGGAGATCCCATAGTAATTTAATATAGATTTGCAGTAGTAACAACAAATCATATTTTAATATATGATATGATTAATAGCATGTTTTTAAATATGATGGTTTCATTCTAAACATGATGACTATCTCTAAGATGGACGCATACATAATATATGAAATCTACCATCTGAATCTAACCATGTCATGTCAACAAATAGAAAAGTCAGCCTTCTATTAATTATCATGTTAAATATTGTGCCTTAATGGCAGAGATGCATTTTACCCCGAATACCAGACTTTTACATATGTGACCCTGAACCACAAAACCAGTCATAAGGTTAAATTTTACAAAACTGAGATGTATATATAATATGAAAGCTCAGTAAATAAGCTTTCTATTGATGTATGGTTTGTTAGGATAGGAGAATATTTGGCCGAGATACATCTATTTGAAAACCTGTAATCTGTGGGTGCAAAAAAATCAAAATCCTGAGAAAATCACCTTTAAAGTTCTCCAAATTAGGTTCTTAACAATGCATATTACTAATCAAAAATTACATTTTGATACATTTACAGTAGGAATTTTACAAAAAATCTTCATGGAACATGATCTTTACTTAATTTCCTAATGATTTTTGGCATAAAAGAAAAATCAATAATTTTGACCCATGCTATGTATTTTTGGCTATTGCTACAAACATACCCCAGCGACTTAAGACTGGTTTTGTGGTCCAGGGTCACATATTCTTTCATTATTTAAAAACTGAATTGTTGAATGATGAAAATCATTAAGAAGACCTTTGTCTCAAGATATATTCAAGAATTTAAGTGATTCTCATTTGCTACTTAAATCTACAACATTTTTAAAACTCTGCTCTGTTGGCAGAGGCTATTTACACAAACTCTGCCCACCAATGTGTGATTGGGATAGTAAATACTATTAAAGGCCGCTGTCAGTTGTCAGCTCTAGTGGCGCAGAGAATAAAATGCATTTCACTCTTTTCGACGTGACCGATCTGGGTTTGAATCCCCTTTTGGCAAAGCTTTTTTTTTCTCTTTTCAAATCTCATGTCATATTGGAGAGGCATTTATTTAAAAAAAAATGAAGGACATAATTGAAAAGTTGAAAATAAAGTATCGGTTAGGGATAGGGTAGGTGTAGGGAGGGCTTATTGTCCCAATAAGGCAGTGCCATTTAATAAATTAAATTAAAATTATAATTTACACTCAATACGTAATTACTGCATACTGTTTTAATCTAATACAATACTGAGTTGCAGATAATTACATCTATTTGCAATAAGTATTATAAATATCCGAAAATCCTGCTATTTCAACAATGTAAATAGAATCTATAGCTATTTGCACTTAGTGTAAATAGAACCTATTGTTATTTGCACTTAGTGTAAATAGCATCTCTCGCCAAGAAAAGATGCTATTTTCACTTAATGTAAATAGAACCCATTGTTATTTGCACTTAGTGTAAATAGCATATATCGTTAAGAAAATATGCTATTTTCATTTAGTGTAAATAGCCACTGCCTTTTTAAAACCATCAAATATTAGATCAAGTAAGCACAGAATTGACTTTGCGCTGCAGCCCATGATTGCATCAAGCATCAGCCAAATTTGCATGTGTATCTTGAAAAGCGGATGTTTTGGAAAGTGCTACACCACGTTTTTCTGCCATCTAGTGGTTTAGAGGAAAATAATATCAAAGGCGCTTTTTACCCCTGGGTGCCTTTAGCCCCGTTGTACCCTACCTGTGCTACTTATGACTGGTTTTGTGGTCCAGGGTCACATATGTAGTTTGTACTGTAAAATATTGTATAAGTGAAGTTTTACAGTACAATATAAATTAACTGCAATTGTGCTGTTTTAAACTATAAAATAAAGTTTTGATGTGAGAAACTGGTTCAGGATGGCTTTTAACATAACAGCTGACTGTTAAAAGCCAGTTTTCAAATCAAGTATGTGTAACCTAATATTGACATTGAAATGAGGTGAAGCAAGTGAAAAGGAGAGCAGTTGTGTAAAAATGATTCTGTGGAGAGGACTGTGTAGTTAAGCAAAAGGACTTTGTGTTTTTTGTTCACTGGCCAGGAATTTATGTGGTCTTTTAGGATTTGCTTGGCTCTGGGAACATTCTGCTGGAACGCTTTTTTTTGGAGGAAAAAAAGTATAATTTCACCAGGACTTTGTCTGAAATAAATGTACCCGTATGTCAAAGTATGCTAGTGTGTTTTGCACACTATTCAGCTGTAAAAAGCATTTGAGTGCACACACATCTGTTACATTCATGACAGTAAGTAGTCCTAGACGTGAATAATCATTGATGTTGCCTGCTATGTTTTACTAAATAATGCATTTGAGGGGAAAGGTCTCCTCGATGAAGACATGATTCATACTCACTCGTCTTTCAGGACAGCTTTACTAAACGAGGAGGTGTTTCTGTCTGACACACTTATACATTTCCATTCATCCTACAGCTGCATGTTTTATAATCATGCACAATTTAGTGGAAGACTCTACGCTTTAGTTTACTTTCCCCGTCGCTCGCTTTCTTTTCTCTGCTCTCTCGCTTTCTCATCTGGCTCTGACCAGCCAGGCGATGAAACCGCTTCCCACACACTGTTCTCCTCCCACTCACACAGGCTCACACAGACACAGCCATGATGAGTCACATAGCCCCATTCTTCTACTGTCTTTCCCGCTGCACCCCAGTGGGACTCCATTACTGCCCCTAACAGCCCCCCCCCACGCATACACACACGTACACCGTCCGCATGCGCCGCCAGTCCGAGTGCACTGCTTATCTCTCCAAAAAAAGAGTTGCTTTTCTCTCAAGCTCTTTCTTCTTCCGTCTTAAAAAAGACTCGCTCGTTTCTTCCAGTGCAAAGGGGACCGAGAGCGTGTTATGCTTCAAAGGCACAGCGAGGTAACAAGCATCTCATTATGTTATTAGTGCAGGCTGTGGGCCAGTGTGGGAGTGTGGGTGACATCAGCAGTATTGTCTCCCTCCATTCTCATCAGCTGGTCGTCCCTCTGTTGGTGACCACAGGCCACGGCAGTTAGTGACCTGAGAGGTAATGAGGTAAGACGTATAGAGAGTGTGGCCGGGCGGAGAACAGCACGACAGGACAAAAGACTTTGGTGAGCCCCGGAGGGTGAGTTTATTAAATAAAAAGGTGAGAGTGTACGGGTGAGTATGCAGTCGGCGTCGTGGGTGCTCGGTGTGGGTGCTCTTCTCCTTCAAAGGTGCTCCTCGTGAACCGTGGTCAGTGAGGGACGAGTGCAGGAAGTGCGGTCGTCCCAGGGGAAGTGGATCCAAGCAGCGGGAAGCCAATCGTCACGGCGAATCTGTGAGGTAAGCAATAGAGAGAGCATGTAAGTGCCGAGCTTCAATGGAGATCGTTCTCACTTGTCTGTCCTGAGCAGTCTGTTTATAAAGGGTGGTTTCCGGTGACGATTGGCTCGGTGCTGATGGATCCCAGGTGTCGGTCGTGTGTTGCCAGGGCGACGCTGATCACAGCTCGGGACTCCCGCCACACTCCCCCCCCCAAGCGACGTCCTGGTCCTGGAGGCTGAGACAGAAAGAGGGGAGACAGGGGGTGGGTGGGGAGTGACCCCTGACAGACCTGAAAATGCTGCCCAGGACCGAGAGAGCCCGTCGGCGTTGTTGTTGCTGGAGCCAGGGCGATGGCGCACATCGAAGTGGAAGTCCTGGAGTGAGAGGAACCACCTCGTAACCCGGGCGTTCGTGTCCTTGGCCCGGGCCATCCACTGCAGAGGGGCGTGATCTGTAAGGAGAGTAAAGTGACGACCCAACAGATAATACCTCAACTCCAGGACTGCCCACTTGATGGCGAGAGCTTCCTTCTCGACAGCTGCGTAGTTTCTCTCGGCCTTGGACAGCTTCCGGCTGATGTAGACGACCGGATGCTCCTCTCCCTCCTGGATCTGGGAGAGCACGGCCCCCAGTCCCGTGTCTGAAGCATCGGTCTGGAGCAGGAAGGGACAGTTGAAGTCCGGGGCGCGCAGAACGGGTTCGGTGGTTAGGGCCCGCTTGATGCGCTCAAAGGCCCTTTCGGCATCCTCGCTCCAGTGAACCCGTTCTGGCAGTCCCTTCCTGGTCAGGTCCGTCAGAGGGGCCGCTATAGAGGAAAACTGGGGGATGAAGCACCGATAGTATCCCGCCAACCCCAAGAAGGCACGTACCTGGGTCTTGCTGAGGGGTCTCGGAGCGTCCAAGATTGCCTTCACCTTGTTTTCCTGGGGCTTAATGAGTCCTCTTCCTACGGTGAAACCCAGGTACCGTGCCTCGTTCATCGCTAGGTGGCACTTGCGGGGGTTGGCGGTTAGGCCCGCCCGACGTAGCTCGGACAGCACCCTGCGGAGTCGCTCTAAATGGTCCTCCCATGCCTCCGAGTGGATCACCACGTCGTCCAAGTAGGCCGCTGCGTAGGTTTGGTGGGGACGGAGGATAACATCCATCAAGCGTTGAAATGTCGCTGGGGCTCCGTGCAGGCCGAAGGGAAGGGTCCGGTACTGCCAGTGCCCGGAGGGGGTTGAGAAGGCGGTCTTGGGCCTGGCTTCCGGCGAGAGGGGGACTTGCCAATACCCCTTCGTGAGGTCCAGCGTGGTGACGTACCGGGCCCTTCCCAGACGTTCCAACAGCTCGTCCACTCGGGGCATGGGGTAGCTGTCGAAGTCCGAGATCTCATTTAGGCGCCGGTAGTCATTGCAGAACCGCAGGGTGCCGTCCGGTTTTGGGACCAGGACTATCGGGCTGGACCATGGGCTCCGTGATGGTTCGATGACCCCCAGTTTCAGCATCTTTTGGATCTCCTCCTCTATAGCGTGCCGGCGGGACTCAGGGACTCTGTAGGGCCGTTGCCGGACGATGACGCCGGGAGGAGTGCGGATGTCGTGCTGGAGGACATTAGTCTGGCCGGGGGTGTCGGAGAAGACATCCTGGAACTGACCGACCAGGTGCCGCAGCTCCGCCTTCTGGGCGGCGGAGAGGTTGGGGTTGGTGTCGACAACCGCGGGCTCTTGGATGGTGAGAGCGGCCACCTGGTCCTGGTCCCCGACCCATTTCTTCAGCAGATTAATATGGTAAAGCTGGACCGGTTGTCTGCGGCCGGGCCGCCTTACCCTATAGTTGACTGGGCCGACTCGTTCTTCCACAGTGTAGGGGCCCTGCCACTGGGCCAGGAACTTGCAGGCGGTATTGGGGACCAGGACCATCACTCTATCCCCTGGCTGGAATTCCCGCGGTTGAGCCGCCCGGTTGTAAAGGCGTTGCTGGGCTTGCTGGGATTTCACCAGGTGCTCCCGGACTAACGGCATGACCCGGTCGATCTTTTCCCGCATGTCCCGGACGTGTTCCACGACGGTCCGGTAGGCTGCCGGCTGCTGCTCCCAGGCCTCTCGGGCCACGTCGAGAAGGCCTCTTGGTTGCCGCCCGAAGAGGAGCTCGAACGGGGTAAAACCGGTGGATGCCTGGGGGACCTCTCGGATGCCGAACAGTACGTAAGGGAGGAGGAGGTCCCAGTCCTTCCTGTCCTCGGCCGTTACTCTCCGCAGCATCTGCTTGAGCGTCTGATTAAACCTCTCGACGAGCCCGTCGGTCTGAGGGTGGTAGACTGAGGTTCTTATTTGTCTCACTTTCAGCAGCCGGCAGAGGTCAGCCATTAGCCGGGACATGAATGGGGTTCCCTGGTCGGTCAGGATCTCCGTTGGCAGGCCCACCCGGCTGAAGAGCAGGAACAGCTCCCGAGCGATGGTTTTGGCGGTGGCCTTCCTAAGGGGGACTGCTTCAGGGTACCGGGTGGCGTAGTCCAGAATCACCAGGATGTGCTCGTGGCCCCGGCCAGACTTCGGCAACGGCCCTATGAGGTCCATCCCGATCCGCTCAAAGGGCACCCCGATGATGGGTAACGGAATGAGTGGGCTGGGGGGAGGTTTCCGAGGCGACGTCCGTTGACATCTGGGACATGCCTGGCAGAACCTCTTCACCTCGGCTTCTAGGCCGGGCCAGTGGAACCTGTCGCGGATGCGCTGAATCGTGTTCTGGGCCCCGAGGTGGCCCGCCATGGGGTGCGCATGGGCTAACTCGATCACTGTTTCTGTTTTCCCTTTTGGCACGACCAGAAGATGTTTGACCTCCCCCCGCCGCTCGGCGACACAGTACAGCAGACCGTTCCGGACGATGAAGTGTGGGAGAGGGTGAGGAGCCGGTAGTACCTCCTGGTCCTCAAGGAGGCGTACCTGTCGCCAGCAGTGTTTCAAGCGGTCGTCCTCCTTTTGGGCCTTCCCGAAATTTCCTCCTCCGGTGACCTGCTGAAACACATCGTGGAAGAGGTTAGTATTTCTGGGGGCGGACTCACCGTCTCTCCCACTGTCCGACGTCATCAGGGTGGCGTGGCTCTCCGACCCCCGCGACTGTTGACGGCGTGGGCGCCGACGCTGGCGAGCAGGCTGTGTGGCAGTGGCGAGAGCGGCTTCCAACCCCGGCCAGTCCCGTCCAAGCAGCAGGGGCACGGGGAGATCCTTCAGGATTCCAACCTCCAGGGTCCAGGTGTCTCCGCCTTTATGAAAGGTAAGTATATTAGTGGGTACCTGTCGTGTGTCGCCATGGACACAAGTGAGGGGCATCATTGACTTGGAGTGTGGCCGGGGGGCGAGCGTAGTGGGTCTCGCGAGCGAAACGGCGCTGCCGGAGTCCAGCAGAGCCTGGTATTGGCGGCCATGGATCTTCACCGGGGTCGTGGGAGCCCCTCTGGGGGCTCTCTGGTGCAGCACACAGCCTGCCATCCAAGCCTTGATGGGTGGTGAGGCGGGTTCGGTGGGCATCGGCTCGTCGCGGGGGCTGGAGGGTCTGTGTACTGGCCGCGGGGTGCCCTCTGGCGGTCGTCGCTCCTGGTTCACCCTCCGGGGGAAAGGCGGCGCTCTCTCCCCAGCGTCCCGGTAGGTAGCGTCCGCCAGTTCCACAGCCTCAATCAGATCCGCGATGGTTTTGGGTCCCCTCATCCCGGCCGCCTGCCTCATCGAGCGGGGGAGCGCTCTCAGCATGCGGTCGACTACTACCCTTTCCACAACTTGAGAAGGGGACGGCGAATTTTCTAAGAGCCAATGTTCGGCCAACCGCATCAGACCGGCCGCTTGAGTACGCACTGGCAACCGTGCTTTAAATTCCCAATCATGAAACCGCTGCGCAGCGGCGGTCGCTGAGAGTCCCAGACGACCTAAAATTTCTCTTTTTAACTCATTATAATTATTTTGTGAGGACGCCGGTAAAGAAAAATATGCCCGTTGGGCTTCACCTGACAGCAACGGTGCCAGTGCAGTAGCCCAACTACCTCTCGCCCAACCTTCTGTGTGAGCTACGGTCTCAAACATTTTGAGATAGGCCTCAATATCATCATCTGCGGTTAACTTGGGTAATAGTCGAGCCGCAGTGACGCGTGGGTCGGGAAGAGGGACGTTCTGAGCCGCTGGAAGGCGCATTTCTGACAGATATCCTTGGATTTGGCCATGTTGTTCAGTCAGCAGCTCAAAACATTGTTGTTGGCGGACGCTAACCTCCGTCAGCTGTTTTACCAATTCCTCCATGCCGCTGGGGAGGCGCTCGCCTGAAAAAAAGAAACCGGAAGTTAGTGGTGTAGCAAGATGGCGACGTAAACAAAGGGCTGTCTTCCTCGCGGCTGTTCTCGCCCGTGATCTTGCCCGCATTCTCCACCACCTTGTGGCCGGGCGGAGAACAGCACGACAGGACAAAAGACTTTGGTGAGCCCCGGAGGGTGAGTTTATTAAATAAAAAGGTGAGAGTGTACGGGTGAGTATGCAGTCGGCGTCGTGGGTGCTCGGTGTGGGTGCTCTTCTCCTTCAAAGGTGCTCCTCGTGAACCGTGGTCAGTGAGGGACGAGTGCAGGAAGTGCGGTCGTCCCAGGGGAAGTGGATCCAAGCAGCGGGAAGCCAATCGTCACGGCGAATCTGTGAGGTAAGCAATAGAGAGAGCATGTAAGTGCCGAGCTTCAATGGAGATCGTTCTCACTTGTCTGTCCTGAGCAGTCTGTTTATAAAGGGTGGTTTCCGGTGACGATTGGCTCGGTGCTGATGGATCCCAGGTGTCGGTCGTGTGTTGCCAGGGCGACGCTGATCACAGCTCGGGACTCCCGCCACAAGAGGAAGAAAGGGTGGGGTGAAGAAACAAATCATTCTTGTTTGAAGGGGGAAGAGGTGCTTTGGGGACACGACCAGGACAGTAGCAGTCCCGTTAAGAGACCAGAAGCATCACAATCTTTGATGTAACAGTCAGAATTTATTAAAGGCACAATGTGTACGTTTTCGCCACTAGAGGGCGCAGATTCAAAACAAACAAAGAACCAAAGGTGTAGTTTGATGCCGTGGTGATAAAGTGTGGAATTATGGAGGTTGTAGTCCTTATCCCCACAGCCGATGCAATCCAAAGGGATTTGGGCAGAAATCATTGCCCATGTCAATGGATGAGCTAATGTATTAAAGACTTATTAAGGTCACTGTAGCTGTATATGAAGCAGGGTGGGGCTGAAAGTCGTAAAAACTAAACGAGGACGCTTGCTAATTAAGGACGAGTGTGACACACACTTGAAAGCAGCAGAGCTTTTATTATTCCACAGTCGACCAATTTCGCTTTTTCTGGTCATGCGTATTTAGGAAAAGCAGCGCTGTCGTACTAGATACATTTGAGTGTGTTGAAAGTTCTGTTATAATCAGGGGTGCACATAAGTGGTCTGCAGGTCAGCATGTGCAACCAAAATAAGAAAATGCGCTGTGTAAATAAGTTCAGAGTGCGCATTTGCGTACCGACATGGTTGCAGCTGTTAATGTACAATTACCATTTTAGATTGACAAACTGTAATACTTCATAAGATTTCAATTCGAACTGAAAGCATAATTATAGGCTATTCGCTGCCATTTTCAAAGCACAATGCAAAAACGTGACATTTCATTAACTGATGCTCCTCACTGAACGCTCGTTAATCCTAAAAGGAGTAGTTCACTTTCAGAACAAAATTTACAGATAATGTACTCACCCCCTTGTCATTCAAGATGTCTTTCTTTCTTCAGTCGTAAGGATTATTATGTTTTTTGAGGAAAACATGTTAGGATTTCTCTCCATATAATGGACTTCTATGGTGCCTCCGAGTCTGAACTTCCAAAATGCAGCTTCAAAGGGCTCTAAACGATCACAGCTGAGGAAAGAAGGATCTTATCTAGCAAAATGATCAGTTATTTTCTAAAAAAAAATTGAATTTATATACTTTTTAACCTTAAATGCTCGTCTTGTCTAGCTCTGTGTGTACTCTGTGTAGAGATTAAAAAGATTATATAAATTGTAAATGTTTTTAGAAAATAACCGATCGTTTCACTAGATAAGACCCTTCTTCCTTGAAGCTGCATTTAAACTGCATTTTGGAAGTTCAAACTTGGGGGCACCATAGAAGTCTATTGTATGGAGAGAAATCCTGAAATGTTTTTCTCAAAAAACTCAATTTCTTTATGACTTAAGAAAGTAAGATATGAACATCTTGGATGACAAGGGGGTGAGTACATTATCTGTAAATCTTTGTTCTGAAAGTGAACTACTCCTTTAAGTACTTGCCGGCAAAATAAAAGCTTGCTAATTTAAGTTTGAATAATGAAAATTCACTTAAACAAAAATGAATGTTATTGTTTCATTTTTAAATTTACTATAAAATAATTGTATTTTTATTGAATACTCCCTTTTTTAAGACATAATACTACTACCACACTTTATCATTTAATTTATATTATTTTAAAAAATTAACTAAATAAATAAAGTCAAATTATATTATTATCACTATTATTAATTTTTTTTTTTTTTTTTTTTTTTAGAATTATATTTAATGGGTCACACTATGTGTAGTATGAGGACCAAACCAAATCTCCAGGTACTCTTATGAGAACCAGGCTAAAAAACGTATGTGCACCCCTGGTTATAATGCTACTCTTGTGTGTTCATCACCTGTCTAATAAAATGCATAACTTATTAAAGTGTCTTTGGGGTTTCATGTTTTGTACAAAATAAAACCGGAAAATCAAGGTTGTATGACGTCATCAGAAGTTGACGCAAAGATGCGGTCCATTACACTAATTAAAATTGCTTATTTCTCTGGATTTGAACATTCTTTGAAACATTTTGGATAATGTAAGTACACAAGTCAAAATATTTTAATATTTTAATCAAACAATCTTACATATTCTGCCTTTAAAATAGGCCTGTGTAAGTATTAAAGGGATAGTTCACCTAAAAATGAAAATGCTGTCATTAGTTACTCACCCTCATGTCGTTCCAAACATGTAAGACCAACGGGTTGAAAGTCTTTATTTTTGTTTTCTTTGCAAACAAAGTATTTTTGTAGATTCATAGCAGTACGGTGGAACTACTGATGTCACATGGACTATTTTAACTATGCCCTTGCTACCTTTCTGGGCCTTGAACGTGGTAGTTGTGTTGCTGTCTATGCAGGGTCAGAAAACTCTTGAATTTCATCAAAAATATTTTAATTTGTGTTCCGAAGATAAACGAAGGTCTAACAGGTTTGGAACGACATAACGGTAAGTAATTGATGACAGAATTGTCATTTTTGGGTGAGCTATCCCTTTAAAAAACAAAGAAATGAACACAAGCAAGAATGCTGTTGTTTAAAGAATTACAGCCATTCTGACATTTAGGCCACCAGAATGATTGTGATATTGCCTTTATACAACTGTAAACAAATATAAACAAGGGGTCATTATTGAGTAACTTTGAGAGTCTCCGTGCAACACGCATGCAGTTATGAATGAATCACTGAGTAACTGAATCAGTTGTGTAAATGATTCACTCATTCACTCGAGAGTGTCATTTAGTTCCGGAATTTATCAGTGCTTTTGAATCGTAAATTGAATCGTAAATTGTAAAATGTTTCTCAATAAAGACAGGCTGTGGTCCACAATATTGTTCGATAAATCAAATTCTAAAAGTAAAAAATGATTTTGGACCATATTTTAGAATTAATTATGAAAATATGAGACCATATAGAGTATATATGAGCAAATTACTACTGAATATGTTGTTCTGCTAATTTATGCTGTCTAAACCATGGAAAATACATGTGGATGCTGCTAAATCATAAAGAGAAGCACTTAGTAAACAGGAAAGGACGCAATATTTTGACAAACTAAAGTTAATAGATGGTAAGAGCGTTATTAAGTAAGGATGTTAGCCTAATATTTCACCTACCTGACCGGAAATTATAAGAACAAACACAAATGTTGTCAATATTCTTGCCCTGGAAATACTGGTTCAGTTTGGTCAACCACAAATGCCTTTTGTTCCTCAGTTTTTTGCCACTCTTCTCCTTGATTTGTTATAACGTTTGGCAGTCTATAGTACGCCAAATGTTTTTCCCATTTCAACCAATTAGTACAGCTCAAAACATGAAAAGAATTGACTATTTTCAGCAGCAATAATCAGCAAAATATGAGTTTCATTCAGTTCAGTGGCATTGTTTATGTGCAGTGCCGTCAATATGGCCGATTGATGGCGCATTGTGAAAACACTCTATTCACTTGTTCTTGCAACTTGAATAGGCATGTGTAAAAAGAGACAACCACTTCAAGGATTTAATTTATGGTATTTTTTGTCCAAATGCTTGTACCTTCAGATAAGTTCAACAATTTGCTGCAATTACCCCTAAAAAACCCTTTTGATTTCAGTGGTCCAAGCAAGTTTCTTACATTCTATGTGATTAGTTATAATCCCACTGCTCTGCTTTAATGTGCACTGATGATTTTAACACTATTCCAATTGTCCCAATTTGCACAAGTGTAAACAGCTCACAGCTTTGTGCTTGACCCTCAACATCAGAGCCACTGTTACCTCTGCTAATGTCTGCAGGCTCTGTGCTGTCATGAGTGAGTCACGTTAAAAGCCTCTCTAAGTGAATGTGATTGCTCCGGGTCTCTAAACCCAGTATGGACAGGAATTTTGGATGAGGCCACTGGTTGATATTTATAGAGACCCACAATAGAGGCAACTATGCTCAAGTTGAGCCAAAAGTTGACTTTGCTCTTGACCTTGCTCACTTTATATGTGAAGACTGTGCACCTGTGCTTTTTGGCATGGCTTAAAGACTTACTAATCTATTGATGGGACCCATTAAATGTCCACAGAAATGAACATTCTGGCATAATTAACTCACTCTCATGTCTATGGAAACCCTAAGGGGACAGAAAATTATATTTAAATGCTTTTGCGTTCGCTCGCAAAACATTTGGATTGAAAAGTTTCTTGGGAAGTTTTGCAAGGAAAGTACTAAAAATTTCTTCCTCTTACCTCATATTAATTCCACCACAAATGTTTTGTAGTTGAATGCAAGGTCCTCCCATTTCTTTTCTTTTTTTTGTTTTAAACAATCTGTGTCCTTTTAGGTGCTCAATGCATATTACTCAAAAGCATATGACTAACTTTATACAGTTGAAGTCAAAAGTTTACATACTGTACACCTTGCAGAATCTGCAAATTGTTCATACTGAGGACAACTGAAGGACTCGCAACTATTACAGAAGGTTCAAATGCTCACTGATGCTCCAGAAAGAAAAAACGATGCATTAAGAGCTGGGGGTGTAAACTTTTAAGCAGAATAAAGAGGTGTACATTTTTCTTATTTTGCCTAAATACATTTTTTTCATTTAGTACTACCCTTCGGAAGCTACAGAAGATACTTACATGTTTTTAAGAAGACAAAATAAGTTAAATGTACCCTGATCTTCATATTCAAAACGTTTTCTTTGGATCTTACTGCATCATGTTTCCTTCTGGAGCATCAGTGAGCTTTTGAACCCTCTGTAATAGTTGCATATGAGTCATCCAGTTGTCCTCAGTGTGAAAAGATGGATCTCAAAATCATACAGTCATTGTTGGAAAGGATTCAAATACATAAAAATGCTGAAAAACCAAAGAGTTTGTTGACCTGAAAGATTTTTCTGAAGAACAGTGGGCAGTTTAACTGTACAGGACAAACAAGGCACTCATGAACAACTATCACTAAACAAAAAAACAACTGTGGATCATTCAGGTAAGAACACATTATAAAGAATCAAGTGTATGTAAACTTTTAAACTGGGTCATTTTTATAAATTCAACTGTTATTTTCTCTTGTGGGCTACATGTAAACCTCTTTTCTGTGAAATATCGTATTCAGGTCAGTACTAAAAAATAGGATGCATTTTGTAGAATTCTGCAAGGTGTGTGTAAACTTTTGACTTCAACTGTAAATGTTCAAGCGGCTATTTGCCATAAAAATAACAATGTGTCAATGGCTGTTAAACAAAAGATGTAAATATAGCACACAAGTATGAAGTACATTTATGATATTTTTTGGTGATTCCAAATGTTTTTGTTCCTTCTGGGAGTCCTTGGTTCCCATCAACATTTATTGTATGAAAGAGAGAAATTCAGTTATTCTGCTAGAATTCTCTTTAAAATATTTCACTCAAGAAAGTAAGTCATACAGGCTGTAACAACCTAAAGGTGATTAAATGACATTTGTAAATGGGAAATGTAATTTTCTGAATGAAATAATCCTTTAGCATAAATGTTAGAATGCCAGCCTCATTTATACTATACATTTTTTATTTAGTGATTTTTTATTTATTTGTTATTAATCTAAAAATGTTACAGAGGTGTTGCATATTTCAGCATAAATACCTGCATTATTTAAATAGATTCCTTCAATGACATCGCTATTCCATTATTCTCAGATATTCAGGAATGCTACGAGGTTACCCTGCAAATGAATGCAGCACAAAATGGAGTTAAAGACAGCAGCTCTGTGGACACATGGGAGGTAAGAGCCTCAGAGAAAAGGCAGCTTTATTTTTATTACATGTCATTATTTACTCACCCTCATGTTTTCCAAACCCTTATATTCTGTTATCTTACATGAATCTGACTGATCTGGTTCTGAAGTTTAGCTCACTGACAGCTGAAGCAGTTCACATCTCACAGAGGGGAAGATTATTAGTGAATATCTTAAATTTGACCTGTTTGAGCACAAAGCTGTCATAAATGCAGCACATGAATCATATAGATCCTATTTTATGATGCTTTCATGGTGTATTTATATCTGTCCCCAGTACTTTTTTTGTTCCTGATAACAGCGATTAGCACAGACAAAGGTTTAGAAAAAAAACCTAGGGGAGGGAAGTTTACAGAGACGTGCTGGACAAAAATAGAAAAAAAGAAGGAAAGAATGAAAGAGAGAGCATGTGGAAGTTACAGACACTACAGAACATTAGTCATATCTAGAAAGCACTGCAGTGATAACACCGAGTGCTCCTCGGTGGGCTGTGTGATGATGTCACCAGGACCTTTCGTTACAAGTGTCTGCAGTCACGTGGCTATGCAAAGTATTTATAGGGAGAGTACAGAAAATAACCTCAACTTCTGTCTGGATTCTGTTAAAAGCAACTGCGGTGAGGGAGGATCGCTCTGTGGTCTCTCTGAGGGTTCACACAAACATACACTCGGGTTTGACTAAAATAGTCTCTGTTCATTCAGTAAAGGAGCGCCCTGTGATTGATGTTTTTTTAAAGATAATAAAAAGAAATTTCCCGTCATCTCAGTGGTTTCAGACAGTCCAGAATTGGGGAGATTCTGTGGGATATTCTGTGGCATTGATAAAGGGATAGTTCAGACAAAAATGAAAATTCTGTCATTAATTACTCACCCTCATGTCGTTCCAAACCCGTAAGACCTTTGTTCATCTTTGAAAGACAAATTAGGATATTTTTGATGAAATCCAAGAGCTTCCTGATCCTGCATAGACAGCAACGCAACTACCAAATTTAAGGCCCAGAAAGGTAGCAAGGACATTGTTATAATAGTCCATATGAATACGTGAATATAATGACTTATTTTTGTTTTCTTTGCGCTCTTGGATTTCATCAAAAATATTGTAATTTGTGTTCTGAAGATGAATTAAGGTCGACATGAGGGTGAGTAATTGATAACAGAATTTTCATTTTTGGCTGAACTGTCCATTTAAATTATTATTTAAATTATATTGTAGCAAACAGCTTTAAAAACTCAGTTCACTCCATCTCTTACTTCACCGGAACATCAAGAACAGTTTTTTTCTTTCACTTTTTTTCAACAAGGAATAAAGCAATTTCCTGTAGCTTGGTAAAAAGTGTGTTTTTTGGTGATTGTTCATTGAAAATAGGCTAGAATATCAGGTTAAAATTCTTACCAATACATCCAAAAATGTAGTTATATATCTTGTAATAACTAAAAACACTGCACAACAATCATATAATGGCAAAATATTTTTAAGACCCATGAATTTAGTCTGAATGTGCCATAAATAGGGCCCTGTTTTAATCTGTTTTATTTTTTTATTTGTTATTTCAAATTCAGTTTTTTTACTGGCTTAATTTTTTCTGGATTCCGGTTTTTCTTTGTTCATTTAAATTTGTCTAGACTTATACTAAACAGCAATGTATTAAAAGTTTAACAAAAATTACATTTCTAAGGCTCTATGAAATGTTTTTTTTTTTTTTTTTTCTCAAATTCAGTTATTTTTACCAAAATCTGTTTTCCACTATTTTTTCTGGATTACATTTTAATGTTTTTTTAATATATATTAATAACTAAAATAATAATTAATAATCAAAATAATCTCTAATTAATTATTAATTATTTTATATATTTCTGTTTTTCCAGAAATACTATCTGTGTATTTACGGTCTGTACATTTTTCTGCTAATTACATTCTGGTAAATTATTTTTCTGGTAAATAAACCTTTACAAATAATGTTTTAATAATGATTTTTTTTTTACAGTGCTGTTGCTCATATACATACTGTGTACTAAAGTATTAGTGTATTAAAGTAATTACATTGCTTTGGTAATCACTAGGTACTAACGCTGAACCTAACCCTAATCCATGTAGTTACCTTATATTACCAGTATATTATAAGGTATATTACCTTAAGTACACTGTAATGTACGGTGAAATAAAGTGCAACCATAATTTTATTAGTAGTAGTAGTAATACTATAAATACAATATTTCTCTCAGTTTCTTTAAGATTAACTTTTATTTGAATGGGTTACTCTGAAGACCTTTAGGTTTCTATTTGTATAAGATAGTTTTACTAAAAAAGAAACAGTAAAATGCTCTTGAAGTGACTTTCAAAACAGTTCAAGAGATTATGTTTATGTGTTCATGTACTTATACATTGTGAGCTTCAGTATGTGTGTTGTAAACAAAACCGTGCGTCTGCGCAATTCATTCACACAGAAACACGCAGAACTTGCAGGATTTATATTTAAATAGTATTTTTGTGCCTTAATATCCACAGACAGTAGGCCTAGTCCACATCGCATTTTGATCTAAGAGTACTGACTTACTTTTGATGTATCCATTCCATTCAAAATTTGTCAGATTCTGTGACATTCTTTCCGCGTTTTGGCATCACGGGAAATCATAGAGCTGGCAATATGGCGAAAATATCATATCACGATTTTTTTTTTTCAGAAATATCACGATTTTATCACGATTCTTTGTCATGTTGGTTTTACTATTTTGCAAGTTGTCTGAGCAGCACAGCCAAACTAATTTCCCTATTTTAAAACCAAAGCCTTACAAGGCAACAAAATATAAAATAAAAAGAATGGCAGATGTTTAGGCTAAATTGGGCAAAGATAAAAACCTGTCATTTTTTAATCTTTGTTATTAAACAACTTTGTTATTAAGAACAAACAAACAAACAAACAAAAAAATTACAAACACACATAATATACAAATGAAACAAACTTGCATTTTCAGGTACAGTAGGTGTATTTAATAGAGTTAATAGAGTTTTAGCACGATATTATGATATTTTTTCAAATTAGATTGTGGAGACATTTTAACCCTAGCCCTACATAAAATAATCAGTAATCATAAGACTGCACTGGATGGATTGGTTAACACAGATGATAGTTATGCATCTACATTTTCCTGCTTTTTGCATGCTTCGTTTTTTATATGTATTATTTAAATTATAGTTTTAAATTATATATATTTTTTTATTATTATAGTGCAGTATTCACAAACATGTGTGGGAACAGGTAAATCAGTTGTGATAGATGTTCAGGTAAAAACCCAACAATGATTCATATTTATCTAGTTTTGATTGAAGCAAAACACATTAATGAATCAAATGAAAAGCGGACATTTGGACGATCTCTGTGAGCATAATCCACCCCGTGTCAAATCCCCAACTGGCACTTTCCAGAAGCATCATCCTATTGTGACACATGTTCCACAGAAATACTGCAGGGGTCACTATGTGATGTGTGGTAGAGACTGTGAGTGGCCTCAGTTTAAGTCTGTGTCCAGGCACAGCCCTGTTCTGTGGTTCTCTGAGAGCGAGCGAGCGAGGCTGGATCCGAGTGAATGTCCAGCTCTGGTTCATTAGCATGCATAGCGTGCGGTCACCTGAGAGACGTTAAATGAAATAAGTCTGCAAATTCCCCGATTTGGTGCAGAAGGAAGAAAAAAAGACCCTGGAATAATTTACAGCACAATCATTAGAAAACCTTTGTGTTAAACAGTAAGGGGCAGTGGGTATTCCCTTTTGTGTTTTATATTAGCTACAGTTACAGTGGGTAACAGTGTTACATTATTTGTTATCTGGGAATTGAATAAATGTGTTTATTTGAATGAATCAAGCTGTATAAAAATCCATAATCCAGCCTCGTTATATATAGCGAGCAGTATGTCATGTGTTAGCAGTGATTCAATGGCACTGGACACCAGCAGCGCCTCCATGTTCCTCTCTGGGTTTGAGACTGCAGCAATCCAGCATGTTCTCAGCTGCAGTGTTCACCTCGTAGCTGAGCCGGTGACAGTATGACGACAAACCTGGGGCTTGACAGCAACTCTTTTTCAAATCAGTTCTTGGTGGTCCAATGAAGGCAATGATAAAAACGGTAAATTTGCATTGTGTTGTTAAATGTTGCCTGAAGGCAGTTTTTTGTGATTGTAGATTTGTGCTTTTAGTTGCATCAACCTAAATGGGTGTGGCTTGGCCTTAATGCTGCAAACCTGCATGCCTCTGTGTGTTTGTTTATATGAACACACAGTTATGAGAGGATCAGAACAGGACAGATTCTAAAAGAACATTGTGAGTTGAGTTTGTTAGCATTTGGGAAGGGAAAGTAAGAGAGCTTTTGTTCCTTCTGCTGTCATGGCCTTTTCCAAAGGCTGCCCTCTGCTGCCTGTGGCCTGTGAGTGCGTGATACGTTATGATAAACAGGTAGGAACCTAAAATGCTATATATGACCATTCTGAGAGATTTTGAGAGCTTTTTGATTGTGGGAATTGTTTTAATATGTGTGTATGTTTGCAGGCACTTGTTTTCTCTTTTATTATAATACAGATGTCTGTCCATCCAAACCATCTTGCAAATGGTGCTATTTGCCTCTCTGTGCTACTTTCTATTGACGTAACAAATGACTTTTAGTGCCCATGCTGGAATATTCCACAGCCCAAGAGTGGTTGTTCAGTTGTCCACAGTGAAAATTATTTTCCCGTGGTTTTCCACATAAACAATTATGTAAAAACATGGTTCCATTTTAGTATTTTTTGCTATATTTAAGGTTTTCTGATGATTTTTGTTTTATGATGTATTCAGCACTCTAACCACTAGCTTTGACTACATTTGAATACCTAATGTACCTAATACTGAATATTAGCTACAACAATTATTTTTTTTTTTTTGTGGATCTATCTGTGCCATCTGCTGATACTGTGTGATTTGTGCTTGCAGACCTTGTGTGAAGAGGGTGTGTCACGTGTGCGTGTGACCAGCAGGAGGAGCTCTCAGAAGCTGGAGAGAGTGGCTGGACTAGTAAGCCGATCCCATATAGAGACACCAAAGGTTAGTGGCTGGTAAAAACGTTATTTTTCTTTCAAAAATAATGTATTTATAACATATAACACCTTCAGGATGGTGCTTTTGAATGTTGCATGAGATCTTTCCAGGCATAGGGATTTGTTTATACTTTAATGTCCACTTCATCTCAGTTAAGTTAACAATTAAAGGTTTAGTTCACTAGTTCACAGAAATAACATTTCCTGATAGTTTACTCACCCCTATGCCATCTAAAATGTTTATGTCTTTCTTTCTTCAGTCAAAAAGAATTTAACTGCAATTTGCACCTTCAGCCTGCTGATCACCATTTAAGTCCACTATATGGAGAAAAATCCTAGAATGTTTTTCTCAAAAAATTTTTTTTTTTTTTTTTTACTGAAGAAAGAAAGACATGAACGTCTTCGATGACATGAGCTTGAGTAAATTATCAGGAAACTTTAATTCTGGACTGAACTATTCTTTTAAGGATGGGTTAATGGCCTAGAATCAGTGTGAGAGACTTTCATTGTGTTGTGTTGCACTGTACATAGCCGAGATGGATATATTTGACCGTACCACCATATATCTTTAGGTCTTTCAGTATCAGTGTCTTTCACACAAGTGCTGCATTTTTAAACACCGTCTGAAGTCAAATAAATTTCAGTGTTGTACACGGCACAGCAAATCAATGTTAGAACAGTTTCAAAACATTTTCTTCTGATATTTAGTTAAATGTTTTTAGAAAGCTGTTTCATATGCAAGATTCTACAAACGACAAATATCCCTATTGAAAAAAAAACAGCATATGCTGGTTAGGTATGTTTTAAAGCATGACAGGTGGTTTGAGCTGGTCCTGAGCTGGTTATGAGCTGGTCAAACAGGAGCTAGTTGCTTACCAGCTCATAACCAGCTCAAATCAGCTGCATTCCTCATAACATACCTAACCAGCATATGCTGTTTTTTTTTTCAACAGGGATATCCAAGCTATTACATGGAAAAACTACACAGTTGTACGCAAAAACACATTTTGTGTGTATGACCTACCAGTACGTAGGTTCTTTGATCATGCATAAGTGTTTTATGCCTTAACATGTACTTTTGTGAAATATTCTAAACATTGTTGTGGTAAATTCTGCTGTTTTAAAATATTTAATTGTTATTTTGCTGATTAATAAGGTTGAGGTTTTATTAGTTAGAATAGGTTGGAAAATTATGAACAAATGATCATATGCTATCCTTTTCCAATGTTTGAACTGATATCAAGCACTGAATTAAAACATAATTTCCACACGTATTGCAAATTGAAAACCTAAAACATTATATTTGTACTTTTTTGTAAATCGAAATGTTTAATGAAAAATAGAAAATAGAAAAACATTGTAAAAAAACTGGGCCAGTTAAAAGTCCTTATTGTTGGAAAAAAAAAGATATATACACCACCAGTCAAAAGTTTTTAGACAGTAAGATTTTTAATGTTTTTTTAAGGTTTTTCTGCTCACCAAGCCTGCATTTATGAAATATTTTTACTATTTTAAATAACTGTTTTCTATTTGAATATATTTTAAAATGTAATTTATTCCTGTGATTTCAAAGCTGAATTTTTAGCATCATTAATCTAGTCACATGATCCTTCAGAAATCATTCTAATATTCAGATTTTAACATTTATTATTCAAATATTATGGTGAAAACAGCTAAGTAGAATTTTTTCAGGTTTCTCTGACTAATAGAAAGTTCAGAATAACAGCATTTATCTAAAATAGAAATCTTTTGCAACAGTATAAATGTCTTTATCATCACTTTTGATCAATTTAAAGCACCCTTGCTAAATAAAAGTATTAATTTCTATAATTTCTTTACCAAAAAAAAAAAAAAAAAAAAAATATATATATATATATATATATATATATATACTGACTCTGATCTTCTGAATTTTCTATTCTTTGATAAAAAACCTGAAAAAATTCTACTTGTTTTTCAAAGTAATAATAATAATAAATGTTTTTTTTTTTTGAGCAGCAAATCAGAATATTAGAATGATTTCTGAAGGATCATGTGACTGGAGTAACAATGCTAAAAATTCAGCTTTGAAATCACAGGAATAAATTACATTTTAAAATATATTCAAATAGAAAACAATTATTTTAAATAGTTACAAATATTTCACAATATTTATGTTTTTTCTGTAATTTAGATCAAATAAATGCAGGCTTGGTGAGCAGAAGAGACTTTAAAATCATGTATGGTTATGATGTACGCATTTCCACTAGTTCGTTTTTACACCACAAGCCGATTTAGCCGATGTTTTCTATGACACATTCATATTAGTGCATACATATGGATGATTGCAGTGCATTAGTGTGTTCAACTATGTAGATAGTAGCTAGGCTGCAGTGTGTCTGAAACAGCAAGAAACAAGCCACGATGCCGCCGTAATCACCCAGTCTTTCAGAAATACTCTGAGCGAAGGCACAACAATCAGGTCCTACTATATCATGGCAGCTCTCATTTTCACGTCCTCCCAATCACAGCACCCCCAGCGGCATGTGGCGGCACAGTGCCTGCGGGCGCTGGCGTTTCAGATGAGCGGAGATCTAGCGCGAGGGATGGGGGCGTGAGGTGGAGATGGCAGCGTGGGTGTGGTCTCGGGTCGTGGCTGAAGAGCGTGGGACCGCCGCGTTGAGAACAGAGAGCCTCCATTGTCTACATCAAAGCGCAGGCTCTCTGCAAGGCAGCGGCGTTCTGTTGACAGCAGGGCTGGCTGATGCTGAGCTGAATGTGGTGTCGTGTCTTCCACACATTAGGAGGGGTATGAGGTGGAAGGGAGGGATGAAGAGAGAGCTGCAGAGGGAACGCGAGTGGGGGAGGATGGGGGAGAGCGAGGCGAGGCGAGGGCCGGTGCAGTGCAACGCAGTTAGAGCTGGAACGGACACCTAGAGCTCAGCCTTCCGCATGTTGCCATGGAAACCAAATTCCTCCCCCTACTTGCATCCCTACAGACTGGCTGCCTCTCTCGCTCCCGCTCTCTCTGTCGCTGTTTTCCTGTCTCTGTTGCATCTTTCTGCATCTCTCATATGCGTTCAGCCACATAACATGGCAAAAATGTGCGCGTTGCATTTGACAGGGTGTTTATGCATGAATGTGAGACGATGCAGAATTAACGTATATGGCAACACAAAGGAATCTCTCTCTCTCTCTGTTTAGAACTCTGGCTTTCTCATTCCCAGTTGTTCATCAGCAAACATCTTGAGTTATCCCCCCTTCCCCTCCCCCAGAGTCATTTTCAGTCCAGTCATATCTTTCTCATGGTTGCGTTTTCTCTTTACTACATTTTAGTTTTGCTCTATTCTGTTTATCCTGCTCTCCAGGCCCATGCACGATTCTTTTACTCATCCCTCTTCTTAACACCTACAACACCTCACCATGTGCACACTGCAGCTAAATACGGATGTCACTCCTGTTCTGAGAGCTTAATCCTGTTTTGTACACATGCAGGTTGTTTAGGTGAGTGACAAACACATTCTACGACCTGAACTGAACAATGAATTGTTGATGAGGTATTCAAAGACACATCAGAGCAATAAAATATAGTTCACGCACAGTTTGGTTAAATTAAATTGGAAACCACACTCTGCACTGTTGTAAAAGAAACATTTAAATTTACATTCAATGAAGTTAAAGTAGTCAAAGTAATTCATTTGCTCTATTTAAATTTTTTAATTATTATTATGTTATTGACTTTTGGGTGTTAGGAAAGGAAAGGAGGTGAAGTGAGGCCAAGCATGGTGACCCATACTAGGAATTTGTGCTCTGCATTTAACCCATCCAAGTGCACACACACAGTAGTGAACGCACACACACCGTGAACACACACCCGGAGCAGTGGGCAGCCAGGGGAGCATTTGTGGGTTCGGTGCCTTGCTCAAGGGACTCACCTCAGTCATGGTATTGAGGGTGGAGAGAGTGCTGTACATTCACTCCCCCCACCTACAATCCCTGCCAGACCTGAGACTCGAACCTGCAACCTTTGGGTTACAAGTCCGACTCTCTAACCATTAGGCCACGGCTGCCGGTTATAAGTCACTATCTTTATTTACTATGGTCACTGACTATAAAATACTAACTACAACAACAATAATAATAATAATAATAATAATAATATAATAATTATTATTAAAATAATGATACTAATAATAATTCTAATAGTTATTTTGATGTATTATTTTTAAAGTCTAATAATAATTATTATTATAACAATAATAATACTTTTATAAAATTTAAGTACCCTACAAATATGAGAGAGAGAATTTTGCATTTTTTTCTGAAAAAATTGTGATATAAAATATGATTAAAAAACTGTACTTCTTTGTAGGGCTTCACAATTTGGCCCAAAATATGTGATATATTAACATGACTACAAAACAGTACTACTGTTTAACTAACTACAACAACAACAACAATAATAATAATAATAATAATTACTAAAATAATGATACTAATAATAATTCTATTATATTATTTTATTATTAATTATTTTTACTAAGCACAAATATTAAACTAGATGAAATTGCCAACTGTAATATAATGATTTAAATAATAATATAATAATAATAATAATTTATAGTGTACTATATATATAATAATACTTTTATTTTACAGTACAACTGTAAAAGAGCCCTAAATTCTTCTCTTGTTATAAGCAATTGAGCCTTCGCAGGGAGTTTGATTGGCAGGCGATCTGACCAATCATAATGCAGAATCTGCCATTTTGTCCGACAAACCAGTCAGACAGGAGAGTAGGTTAACCTTAACTTGAAAAATGGTGTGTAATGACGTCTTTCTGTGGTTGAAAAAAAAAACCTTTTGATGTTCACTTTTGAGCTTTACGTAAATATGAAAATATGATTGTTTATGTGCTGCTTGAACTGAGGCACTATAGCAATCTGTCATGACATAAAGATTAAAGAGCCACAGAACGGTATTTATTGTAATGTACGGTATTTATTAAATGTAAATTTAATTTGAAAGCCAGATCATGCGTGAGAACATGATGTGTTGCATGAGAGTGGCATGGTTTGTCGGACATAGTAACCAGCAGTAACTCAGCAACAATCAGTTGCGGAGATGAGTTTGTCTGCAGCAGCATTTACTGCAAACCGAGCTGCTCTGACATGCTGAAAACATAGATCACAAGCTGCTCACCTGTAAAAGAACATAATGCTGAGCTTCACTCTGAAACATGCGGTGTATATATTTAATAATAATCCACATACATTTTTTTAATCGTGCAGCTTTAATTGTTGCTCTGGTTAATCATGTGGTTATTATGTGAACAGGACAATTCAACATGGTTGTCAATCCTAAACACTGCTTCTGTGAACGTAGCCTCTGAGAAAGATAATTTAGGGATTCGTTCCTGCATTTAACATTTGTTGACAACAGGTTTAAAAGTTTTACTCATGACAAGTTTGGAAAGATTGTTGATGAATATCCATGTTATAAACAATTGAACCTTTGCAGGGAGCTTGATTGACAGGCGAACTGACCAATCATAATGCAGAATTTGCCATTTTATCGGACAAACAACTCAGACAGAAGAGTAGATTAACTTCGGTGGACTTTAACTTAGGGGTGTGTGATATTTTCTGGAATTTCATCAATGACGATAATTAGACAATACTTTGCTGAGTGTGTTATTGTGCTGGTATCTTAAGGACTACCATGGACAGCTCACTCCTACATTTTTTGATATTCTTCATATTTTATGTGGTGGTCAGTTCATACTGATAGAAATTTATCTTTTCCCATAAGTTTAAATAGATTTTTACCTTTTATGGGGATTTTAACCTTTAAAAAGACATTTTTGTCAAATTCTTACATTTAATCAGTGAATTAGAAAAATAAAAAATTTGGACTGTTACCAACCAAATTGAATCAACAAAATTCATCTTTGCAATGCGAACACAGAAACACAGAAAATGCATCTGAAGTGCCATTTAGATGTATTTACACAGTTTAATGCAGGTCATGAATGCATTTAACCTGCAGTTACAAATGCATAAATACTGTTTTGATATATTAAACATAAACATTGAATACTGATATTTGAAATTATTTAAAAAATGAAAAGATACTTTAAATGTGAAATTAAAACCACCAGTAGGAAGCAGCAAGTAACTGGTAATAAGTGAGTCATTGCGATTGAACCAAATCATTTAAATGGTTGATTCATTCAGAAATGAAACACTGTTATGTTGCTCTGAGAAGGAAAACAGTGCTGCGGCTGTGTTTGGAATGATTTTTGTTGGCGAAACAGAGTGAAAACAAGCAATATGGTGTCTAAAATGTAAGTCTCTTAAAGGTGCCATAGAATGGAAAACTGTGTTTAGCTTGGCATAGTTGAATAATAACAGTTCTGTACATGGACATGACATACCGTGAGTCTTAAACACCATCATTTCCTCCTTCTTATATAAATCTAGTGTTTGCAAAAGACCACTGAAAAAGAAGCCAATTCCAACAAACCATAGTCTATGACGTTATAGTTTTAGGATTGTTAATAGTCACGCCCCCAACATTTGCATAGCCCAATCATCAGAAGTTCTGCAGGTAGGCTATTATGAAAAAACAAAGCGAGGACAATAGCGAAAATGGCAGATCACGGGAATAAATGTTATGTTCCAGGTTGTGCAGGAGATGTTAAGTACAGGAATGAGTTGGTGTCTGTACTCAGAAAGGCAGGGGAAACAAATAAGGCGTTCTAATAAAATAAGGCGAGCCACTGAAGGGACACGGTTAGCTTCTTGCTAGCGGTAGCCTGTTACATTGCAATACATAAAATTTCACTTACCACATAAACAGAGTAAGGAGAGATGACTGTGCGGACGATGGCGAATGATTTGCAGATCCTGATCCTAAACAGCATCTAAACTTGTCAAATGTGCTTAGTACTGCCGCTGTAGTGTAACGTTACACAGAGCATGTGCGATCACAAATCTTTAAAATTAAAGTAAAGCGTTATCGTGCATTCAAAACGGCAGTTTCAATGCGCCACATATTAATAGCAGCTCGAGCTCCGTAATTAAATATATATTTTCCTCCATGTGTTTCCTTCCTGCTGTGTGAGCTACTGAAATGAGCCACACATGAAACTTCCAAATAAGGTAATAACAGAGCATTTCATTCTAGGGACAAATCCTAGGGTTGTAAATGGACTTGTAAAACCGTTTCTGGAGAATTTTAGCCCTTACCTAAGCCATCTACCTTCTATGTAGATATCAGAGAACAATTTTAAATATTGTATCAATGCATTCTATGGCACCTTTAAGTAACTTCTTGTCTATTGAACTGTTTAAAAAATCAATATCACATTTGTATTCATGGTAATTTTTTGTGAAAAAACAGCAGTATTTGTGTGAAATTGATGAACTATTTGAAGTAAAATACATCTTTACATTTTCTGCCCCAATGTGTTGAATCTGTGATCATTCTAAATGTATTTTAATAGACTGAATCATGCAGTGAAAGAACGCACTTTTACACGCACTAGTCTAGACATGTAACGCCTGCACTGGACTCTGTAGGTGTTTTTAATGATTTTTGCAAAATACTCAATAATTTAAAACCGAACATCGTTAAAACAACTATTACGATATTATCGCAGACGATATATAGCACACCCCTACTTAAACTTGAAATGTGTGTATTGATGTCTTTACGTGGTTGAAATAAAATACCTTCTGATGTTCACTCCTTCAGTTTGTGCTTTACGTAAATATGAAAAGATCATATTCAGATCATATTCAGTTCACGTACCGCTTGAACTGAGGCACTACAGTGGTCTGTCTTGAGTAATATATTGTTTTGGTTTTTTTTAAATGACAAAATTTGAAAGCCGAGACTTTCATACCAGAAGTAACCTGCTCTGTTTCGTCTGTCAGCGCATTTTCAGTGTCCTTTTTGCTCTGTGTTTTTCACTGCATGAGAACATGATGTGTGGTGTTAGGCCTTCTTTGCGAGCGATCGGTTGCAGAGATGAGTTTGTCTGGAGCAGCATTTACTGTGAACCAAGTCACTCAGAGATAAAAATACCAGATCACAAGCTGCTCATGTTTAAAAGAACACAGTGCTGTGCTTCACTCTCAAACATGCAGTGCATACTGTATATCAATCACAGCCTTTGTGATTTGATAATCCATTTTTTATTAATCATGCTATGGTTAATCACGGCTATCCTGAGCATAGAAAAGGGGCTTGACTCATATCATTTGTTCATACAGACATTATTTGATCCACTCCTATTGTGTGAACAGGACAATTCAACACGGTTGTCATTCCCAAACACTGCTTCTGTGAACGTAGCCTCAGAGAACGATAATTTAGGGATTCATTCCTGCATTTAAATGCGTCTGTCAGTCTCGCAGTGTACGTGGCCCTTATCAGACCCTCTCTTCTCTTCAAGACCTCTCAGTTCACCAGTCATTTCACAAGCATCTCATATTCCCTTTCTCTCTTTTCCTCTCTCTCTCTTTCTCTCATTTCCCTTATCATTACGCTGTCAGTCGGATGTGCGGTGTTTGGTGCAGCAGCTGTTTTCTGTCACCAGGCCTATTAATAGGAGTCACAGCCTTCACAGGCACTTTAGTTTATTGTGTCAATGTGGAGAAGCAACGACTCGATGAGTTATGAGCGTTTAGGTAAAAACCCAAAACCCTTTCTTTGCCTTGCATCATTGCAATTCAAAATGCATGCTTGTCATGCATTAATCATTATTGTATCATGCTTGTGTTGCCTATTCAATGAGAAATTCTCCTGGCTGTAATCACAGTCTTTCAAAGGCTGCTCTGCACCTGTTTCCTACAGCAATTCTCTGCGGTTCATTCAAAGGAAACCTTCAAGAATGCTACTGCCCCTTTAAGACTGCCTGTGTCTCATCTTGCCTTATATGGACATACATCCTGTCAGGTGACAAGAGAGCAGTCACATGGGCTGCTGTGAGAATGCACAGAAATTCCAGAAATTTTCTATAGATACCTTCGATGTGAGAGAGTATGTGGGGGCTGTGAAGCCGGCTGGGGGGGTTTATGTAATATGGGAATGCAGAAACTGACAATGAGGCTGTCAGATAGAAGATATGCTGTGTGTCATGAAGTAAAATCCACATCCCTTTGTAAAACCACAACACAATCATTCTCAATTATGTCAGAAATCAACAATAGGCTCCTTTCCAGTTTCTCAAGAGTGGGTCAGAGGTTGGTTTTCATTCTCCAGGAATTCTCTCAGTGCCTATTCACTGAGATATGCATATATATAATATTTGCAAACATAGAATGCTCAGATTTTGGTCTTAGTCGAAGAGCAGTCGAAACCATCAAACAGATAGAAGGTGCATTCTTCAATTGTCTTTTTTTAACCGTCCATCTGTAGTACTTTTCTTCATTCAGCCTGGGAGGATGCATCTGTCTCTACCATCACACATTCTCTCTCTATGTGTTCGTTTGCAAGAAAGAATAAGACTGCAGATAGAAATTACTACAGTATAAGTAATAAAACATGCTGCAGCTTTAAATCAAATCATATTTGTAGCATTTCTGCACTGGATTTACATTTGCATATGTAGTTATTGTAGCATCTTAGCATGACATTTAAGGCGTTTAAATGTTACTTGCAACACATGGCCCCTTTATATGCATTATACTATAACAATCTTATATTTTCTTTCCTCAACAATCACCCATGGTGTGTGTGTACAGATATTCCAGCAAATATTGACAGACTTGGCCAATGATTGGCTGTGCCTCTCCTTTTTAAAGATTTGATATTATGTAATTCTTTAAGGAGCAGCATTTTTCCCTAGAGGTACTAGAAACGCCCACATGCTCTCACACTCTGGAAGATACTGACACAAACACATGACATAATGCAAGCATGAAATGCATGCATATAAGCACGCTCTGCTTCCCTGCCTTCCACTTCTCTCTTCATCCTCGGCCAGCTACATTAAAAATTCCTCTATGGAGACCATGGAAGTCTGCATCCTATATGAGAACGTGTTGTATAGACAAGGGGAGCAGAGGGAACAGGGTGGTCGTAACATGTGCCCAGTCATGTGTGCTGTGATGAATATGCTCGCATTGCCTTTTTTCAGCCACCGAGCACCACCCGTACTCTCCCCATTGGCATCGGTGATGTTTCCGTGTGATACTCGCACCGTTCCTATCTCTGATTGGCCTTCCTCCTGGAAATCGGAAAGTTTGCCGGAATAGTATATTGTGGTAATGAAGTGAGTTACCGTTGCATATAATTAAGTGTGGCTGAGCCTGCTGTTTGTGCCTCCTGGTGGGGTCGGAATAGAATAGTGTGCAATGCCTATTAGAACTGACTCAGCCACGAAAACAAGTGAATTCACACATGCATAAACAGAGAAACGCACACACAAATGTCCATGCATGGATATAGTCACAGCAGTAAACTCTCTGTTGGTTTCTGATGTTTATACACTAGTATATTTGTAATAGTGTATCAGGTCAAAGTCTGTTTAGGTTGAGATACAAAATTGTGGCATTTCGATTTAAGTAATTCAGTCAAAAACCTCAATAGGAGTGTCACTTGAGTCACTTGTTGTAATCAGATTACCATAGATTTTTGACATTAAGTATGCAGATTTTCATTTACAGCGATCAATAAATATAGTAATGTCTCCTCTTAACAAAAATAAATAACAATAGCAAGAAACTGTGCAACTCAAGACTGTAGTTGTGCAACTTTCTTAAAACAGTGCAGTTAATTTGATGAATGAATTTCTATATTGATTATTTCTTACTTTACTGTAAATGCACATTCCATTTTGATTGAAGAACAATTATCATTATTAACATTAGTTTGATTTAAATGAAATTCGAAGTCAAATATTTTTTTTGTCTTTGATGTAGTGTAGTAAATGCTAGGGTTGTCACTAACACTTATTTTGGTAATTGAGTAATCTGTTATTTTGATGATTAATTGAGTAATCAGGTAATTATATAATAGCAATGAAGCAAGTAAACATTTTAAACCAGCCACAGAGAATATTTTCACTTTTAAAAATGCTGGGTTAAAAACAACCCATTTGGCAACCCAGTGATGGGTAAATATTGGACAGAACAGATGCTGGGTTATTTTGACCCAGCTGGTTGGGTTAAATGTTTTACCCAACATGCTGGGTTGTTTTATTTTAAGCAAATATTGTTTAAAAATTATTATATTGCTGGTTTAAAATGGGCTGGAAATGAAAAATTAGAATTATAGAGACAACAGCAATATCAAAAGATGAACATTTATTATTAAGCAAGAACACCCATGGACAAAAATATTAGACAAAAAAATTAGACAGTCTGAACTTATTTGGGTGAATACAACATAGTTTACAATATTACATACATTTAAACTTGTTTAACAAGCATTTTAGAAATAAAAAATGTTATTTTCAAAAGTAGCATTTTAATTTAAATATTGTCTGTAATCGCTTTTAACCAAAATAGTGCTAATTCTCAAAAAAAAAAAAAAGGTAATTAACCTAGCATTTTTAGAGTGAAGAAAAACTCCCCAGCACCTGGGTAAAAATATAAAAATAACCCAATAAAATTACCCAACAGGCTGAACCCAGCATTTAAGTAAAAAAAAATTAACACAGCATTTTTAGAGTGTAGCAACTGTATCACTGCACATTAAAGACTATTAACAGTACATCCTGTAACTGTGAGACAGCTACGTCTATAAAATTATGTCAAATGTTATTTTGATTCATGTCAAATATTTTTCTGTCTTTGATGTAGTGCTAGGGTTAAATGCTAGGGTTGTCACTAACGCTTATTTTGGTAATCGAGTAATCTGTCGATTATTTTGACGATTAATCGGGCAATTATATAACAGCAATGAAGCAAGTAATCATATGGTTTTATTAAACAAAACTGTTAAAATACATAATATTATAAACAATAGAGCTAATGTACATTATGCATTATAACAAATGCCTGCAAAAGCGCCAACAGTCTGACAATTGTTTTTACACTTTACTGTGCGATCAAATCCTTGTTTAATACTGACTAAACATTTATTACTAGAGCTGGGCAACAATTAATCATACCATCAAAAATTAAAAAAATAATTGTGTACATAATATGTATGTGTGTACTCTGCGTATATTTATCATGTATATATAAATACTCACACATGCATGTATATATTTAAGATAAATATATTATGTTTATATATTAAATATATTTATATATAATATAAGTTATATGAATATAAACATATAGGCCCGGTTTCACAGACAGGGCTTAGACTAAGCCAGGATTAGGCCATAGTTCAATTAGGACATTTAGGTAATTTTTATAAACGTGCTTAGAAAAAAACAATATTGGTGTGCATCTTTAGACAAAACAAAGACACTGATATATTTTAAGATCAGTCAGTGCAAGTTTCTTTTAGTTGAAACAGCTCAGACTTACATTTTAGTCTAGGACTAGGCTTAAGCCATGTCTGTGAAACCGGGGGATAATGTAAATACACATAAATATTGTCAGCATATATACTATATGTGTGTGTGTGTGTCTATATACATGTAAATATAAATAATAAATATACACAGTACACACACATATATTATGTACACAAAAACCTTTATTTTAAATGCGATTAATCACGATCAGTCGCTACCCAGCACTATTTAATACAAATGTCCAATTGATCTTCGATATTTGTCCATTTCTTTATGACAAAAATGGAGCCGCTCTAACCTACACACATGTAAATAATTAAAGCGTATATATTAAGTGTGCATCACATATATTAATTTCATTGAATTGCAGCGTGTGTCAAATTGCAATAGAATTATAATTTTTTAATGGGTTTAACATATCATGCAGACTTGGAAATCAGCCTAATAATACTTTTTATGCATTCTCGTCCTTGAAATGCGCCACTTCTGGTATTTCGCCAGTTACCTGACACTCACAAGATACAGTCAAAGTTATTTTAAAAAATCGAGTACTCAAATTGAATCAAGGAATTGTAACAGCCTTGGTAAATGCATTATTTCTTGAAGTTTTATCATCAAGCATTTTACATTTTTTCATTGTGTCTAAATTGTATGGTTTAGTTTATCCTAAAATAATTAAACAAATGAATCTAATATTTAAATAAATGAAAACACGGTCATCCATCAGCCCCTTATGTATTCCGTCGCTAGTATAAACCCTCAAGGCAGGTCTTCAGTCTTTCTTACAGTGAAGCCGTGGAGCTGAATAACGCGCTCTCTGGGTCTCCATTCGGGCTCTGTGTGCTTGCTGATTTTCAGGTGCACTGGCCCTTTAAGAGCAGTCACTGAAGCAGTCAGTCCTGTGTTGGTGCTGCTGCTGATGGCTGTGCTGTGAGTTGATTGGCTGTGGCTGTCAGGGCTGAGGTGCTGGAGGGATGCTGCTACGCATCTCTCTCTCTCTCTCTCCCTCCCTCTCTCGCGCTTGCTTGCATCCCTCCGTATAATCCACATCTAGGGCAAGCAGGCTGAGAGTCAATCCAGTGCTCAGCTCCTCTCTGCAGGCTGGGAAAAGAGTGAGAGAAAGAAGGCAAGAAAACGCTTCCCAAAGCAGGAGGACACGCAGAAGGAAGAAATCTGGCAAGCAGAGGAAGATTTGATCACGGATATCATTTATATATATAGAAATTGTTTATATATATATATATATATATATATTTGTACACACGCATATCAATATTTATAGAAATATATATGTATACATATATACCTGTATATAACTGTATTTGTGCTTGTCTGTTTATATCAATATTTTTATATGTATTTGTGTGTGTGTAAATATATACATATATAAACAAATGAAGATATATATCTATGAATTTATATACATATCACTGTGAACCAACAGAAGCAAGAAGAGGACTCGACCATCGGGGCTGGTCTCTGATTCCGAGATCACACACACTATTTTCTGCATTATTTTTCCAAACCTTTTGCATCGACCGGAGGAAGACTACCGAGCTTTTTCTATTTTTCATCATCGCTCTGTTGCTACCTCCTCATCTCATCTTTTTCTCAATCGGGAGGAACAAAGAGGAGGATAACAGGCTTCGTGAAGATTCCTGCCATTCGTGCTGCCATTCCGTGAGCCGAGCTGCACTGCGCGCTGCGTTTGATCTGAGCAGGCAGCAGCAGCAGCAGTGAGATAGAAAGAGACAGAGAGCGCCGCACCGCGTGAACTAGCCAGCATGCACAAACATCACCACTGCTGCAAGTGCCCAGAATGCTATGAAGTGACCCGCATGGCCGCCCTGCGCAGGATGGACGCCCCGGCATACGGAGACTGGCAGCCCGAACCCTACGGATACCCGGCTGGCTATGGGGGCGGCCAGACCTTACCGCCCCAAACCTCGGGCGGAGGAGGGGGAATGGGTGGAGGGGGTACGTTGGGAAGAAGTAAAGGGAAAATGATGTCAGCTGGGGGTCCTGGAGGCCCCAACCCCAAGAGCCAATCCAAGGGCGGCCCCAAGGTGAACGGTAACAACTCAGGAGGGCAAGGAGGATGGTGGCCCGAGTGCACCTGTTCCAACCGGGACTGGTACGACCAGGTAAATGCCGTTTCTGTGCCGCTGGGGGCATTGAGAGTAGGCAGCAGGCGGTAGGCAGTTGGCGTTTATATGTGGTCGTAGAACGAAACTGAGCAGAATCAGAAAGCTCCCCTGTAGCTGCTAGAAGATGCAGAAGATCGTTTTTTAAGGGATTCATCCAGTGTTGATCCTTTCATACTGCATGTGCTGTAATCTTACAGTATGCTTGTCAAGATTGATTCTTACAGAGAAGGAGTTTAATCTTCATGTATTTACTGCTCCATCAGTGCTTTATGGTTTCATCATCCCCCACGTACATACTTATCTAAACCGTCATCTGACAAGGATTGACAGGGCCGCTGTGACCACGCAACAAGTGCATGTAGCTCCGCCAATTTAATTCAAGGATGGCAGTGACCTGCCAACGCTGCTGACCAGGCTAAACACATGAGCAAATCTAATATCCAGCGAGTAATGGATTCTAGATTTGAAGTGTGTGTTTCTTATTCATTTCCAGTCTGTTGTAATACTGGCTCTTGAAGTATAATGTACACATCTCATCTGCTATATTTGAACCTCAAATTCAAAGCGAACCAGGGAGTAGAAGCTGTAATTAAGTGAGGTGTGTGTGTGTAAGTGGCAGCAGGGGTGGGGGAAGGGTCGCTCTGAATGTATAAAATGGAGGAAGCAGGCTCTCGTGTGAGAACGAGCCCGCATGCATGCTCTGTGCCTTCAGTGTGTGCATGTCTACGGTGTGGGGGTGTGTGCGAGCGCACAGGTTTTTATTGGTATTTGTGCATGGCCGAGGGAGAGAGAACGCAGAGAGAGCGGCGGAGACGCAGAGAAAATGGAGGGTGAGATCTCGGTGGCAGCGAGGGTGAAATTTCACCAAGCGCAGGGAGGGAAGGCGTGAACAAGGAGCTGACTAATTCTGCCTCCGTTCAGAGGATGGGAGAGGCATCAGTCAAAAGCAGTGCGGTTTTTCACTCATTCGCTTTTGTTTTAATCATAAATTATTCATGTGTTCTTGGCAGCGTTTGCTGTAAACCGAATAAATGAACCCTTAAGATGTGACATTTCCTGTTTATTCTCTGTTTCGGCGATAATTCCCTTCTCGTTTTGATGTATGGCGTCCAGAGAGGCGAAATAAATCAAGCATATATCTTCTCCCGTGCGCCGAACGCAATACCTGATAGGCACGAGCACTCCTAGGGCATATTGATGGAGTGTATGTTTAATTAATGAGAGGGAAATTGTTTAACAGAGGTATATAGGACAATGACACTATTAAAGCTTCTCGTATGTGAGGAGGGGACCATGGATCATCTTGCTGGTTTCTCCTCCTCTGGCCAGCTTGTTGCCTGTCAAGATTATTAAAGAGGCTTTAGTTATCTTTGAAGGCCTCGTGGATGTGTTTCATCAGGCTTCTGAATGAATTTCGGCTTAGAATGAGTAAAAAGGGTGGAAAATGTTCCTCATTGGGGGGGGGGAGAGGATTGGCAATCATCAAAACGGCACAGGAAAGTGCTGGTAATAGAGGTGAAAGTGCCAATGTGGAAAAGAGAGAAATCAGCCAATAAAGACAGGCGGGTTGAGGAAACAGAGTGGGTTACATAAGAGAAGGCAGTTGGTGGAGCCGCAAGAGGAGACGCTTTGAGAGAGAAGCTGTGGATTTGTGTGCTAGCGTTTGCCCCCTGCTTTCTGTAAGGCCACGTTTATTGGTTTCTGGAGCCCTGAGTGCATATAATATGTATACACACATTCGTATCTGCAGAAAACATAATATGCATTGCGGGTGGAATCATGTAGAAGATTCTCGTTCGTTTTGTGGCAAATCAAAAGATCGGTTTTCTCGCACTGTTATTGTGGCCAAATTGCATCACCCCATCGCTTCAGCTCTGTTTTGTGCTACAGTGGTGAAGTGTGTGTAGTTTCTGCACCACTGCACAGAAAATAATTGTTTTAACATGTCTTCCATTGGGAAGCCAAACAGATCCTTTTCCTAAACAATACAAATAATGTCGAAAGCACTGTGGTTTGTAGTTTTTTACATTTAATTGTGTCTGTATGTTTGGAGAATGCATTTAAATGTTAAAAAATTACACAGTTTGCCTTTTAAAACAGTGTTGCCTGTTTGATTGATTTTAAAATCAACATAGAACCAGTTTTCGCAACCCATTTGTGACCCTGGATGTACATATACGTGATAAGTAGCATGGGTATATTTATAGCAATAGCCAACAATACAATACATTGTATGGGTCAAAATGATCGATTTTTCTTTTATGCCAGTTCCATGAAAATATTTCAGTAAACATATCAAAACCTAATTTTTGATTAGTAAATGCATTGCTAAGAACTTCATTTGGACAACTTTAAAGGTAATTTTCTTAATATTTAGATTTTTTAGCACCCTCAGATTCCAGATTTCCAAATAGTTGTATCTCAGCCAAATATTGCCTATCCCAACAAACCATACATCAATGGAAAGCTTATTTATTCTGCTTTTAGATAATTTATAAATCTTAATTTTAAAAAATTGACCCTTATGGGTAGTTTTGTGGTCCAGGGTCACATTTGAGGTATTTATGAGCGGAATTGAATACTGAATGAGAAAAGATGTAGGACAAGACTTATTTTTGTTCATCTGTACTTCATTTTATTCATCTGAATTTGATTGGATTGTGAAAAGTGAATGTTAAGAGTTCTAGAGATTACAAAAGAGTGTTAGAGATTACAAAATAGCATTTTTTTTTCTTTGAAATAATGTGCAGTGGTGAATCTGACCCATTCATTTAGCATATATTTGATTGATGGAGTGGTCTTAAAAGACATGGTCAGCTGTAGGAGGACATTAATTTTTTTTTTTTTGTCAAAGTAAGGAATAAATCGTGTGTCTCTAGGCACCAATTTATCATTTTATGCTCTTGAGCTTTATGGCACAATCTTATGGTTATGATGATAGTGTATGATAGTGTTAAATAGCAATTGGCCCTTACATCATTAAACACAAGATGTTACAATTTTGACAGAATATTTTTTTAACAGAATACTGTGCCTGATATAAGTCAACAAAGATATCTGGAGGTAATGCATGTGTACTGTTCTTGCTGCAGTGATTCTGACAAACTTTTCCTTTGAAAACGAATCAATTAACCTGCTTTTTCTTTCGTTATATCACTATTAACTTCTTGATGAGGCTATGTACTAAATGACACTCCACGTCCTGCTCAGTCAGTCGCCTGTCTGTCAGTGTATGTGTGCTCAAGATCTGCGTGCATCACATATGTTCAAGTGTACTTGAAGAAATCCGTGGGAATGAAGGAGCAGATTTTAAGAGAGACTTTACTCCTCAGATGTCCTCAGCTCTTACCCCCAGCTGCGGTACAGACAGCCTCCATCTTAGAGATGAAGCGTCTGCATCATATCAAGAAGGATGTTTTTTTTTTTTGGTTAACCCATCCTTGTAGCTGCAAAACATATGGACCAGGCTGAAATGATGCAAATGCATGTGACAGTATGTGTTCTGGCTGCATTACAATTAGAGGGAAAGGCAAATGGATGCTGTTTTTTAGCTTCTCATTGTCTCATTCATAAGACCAACCATTACTATAGATGATTCATAGATCATCCTCCTCAGTTCTCGTGAGATATGAAACTTAACAAATAAATCATGTTAAATGCTGCATATTAAATAGCAGGCGAACTATAATACATTTATTTTCATCAGTGAAACCGTAGCATAGCATATCTCTTGTGTCTACTACATGCAATATTTTATTAGATAAAATATTAATTGAAGAATTAAAAATGGATATGTAATAGCTCTTATTACATGTAGAAAATATGTAGTGTAAAAAACAAGTAGTGAATAAAATGAATGAGCACCATGCATTAATTAATAGTAAAATTATTTCAAAATTGTACTGTTTTTACTGTTCTTTGGATCAAATAAATGCAGGCTTGGTGAGCAGAAGAGACTTCTTTAAAAACATTACAAATCTTACTGTTCAAAAACTTTTGACTACACTTGATACACATATAATATTTTTTTATAAAATGTTTTCTGTAAAATCAAGCTTATGTGATCAGATTGGACTCAGTAAATCTTAAATATCATATTCGTAAATTTCATTGAAGATTTCATAAATCCCATAAATAGTAGCAAAGCATAGAATATCTCTTGTGTCTACTAACTGCAATATTTTATTAGATCAAATATGAATTGAAGAATTAAAAATGGATTTTTAATAGCTCTTACACTTGTGTCATTACATGAGTTAAGTAGTGAATAATATTAATGTGCAACATGCATTTAATATGTAATTATTTCCTGGAGCAAATGACACATTGTTTTTGTAAGTGCATTCTATAAAGTTAGACATGTACAGTGATTATTCGAAGCCTTTTAAAAAATATTTAGCCTAGTGATTTGGTGTTGAGCATCATTTTCATATGCTGCCATATGTGACCCTGGACCACAAAACCAGTCATAAGGTTAAATTTGACAAAACTGAGATTTATACATCATATGAAAGCTCAATAAATAAGCTTTCTATTGATGTATGGTTTGTTAGGATCGGACAATATTTGACTGAGATACATCTATTTGAAATCAGAAATCTGAGGATGCAAAAAAATCAAAAAGACTGAGAAAATCACCTTTAAAGTTGTCCAAATTAGGTTCTTAACAATGCATATTACAAATCAAAAATTACATTTTGATATGTTTACAGTAGGAATTTTACAAAAAATCTTCATGGAACATGAACTTTACTTAATTTCTCAATGATTTTTGGCATAAAAGAAAAATCAAAAATTTTGACCCATGCAATGTATTTTTGGCTATTGCTACAAACAAACCCCAGCGACTTAAGACTGGTTTTGTGGTCCAGGGTCACATATATTATATTTTTTATAAATGCTTATATATATTCACTTAATTCTACACAATGCATTGTGTTGAAGCACTTGTCAGCATAACTGTTGCCATATGCAATCAAAAACAGCTTTATCCAGTACCCTGGACATTTGCAATTGGAAGGTTTTGAGAGCAGATGGTTAATTTGCTTATATATTATTTAAACTACTGCATGACCTGACCATTAGCTTCACGTCTAAGGTCTTTCTTCATTAAACACACACATTGTTGCACACCCACATTGTGTATACATGCTTGTTGATGGATTAACAGCACATCTACAGAGTCAAATTTATTCTTTTTTAGGTTATGTGTGGTACATTACCTTAACAGATGCCCAGTGTAGCCAATTTATGAGAAATATATCTGGATCATGCGTTAGAATGAAGCCTGGCATCACAGTGCATTCAATGCAAGAGAATGCAAGAAGTACATTCAGCTTTTTTTTGATAAGCATCTCATCTTCAGAGGTGATATTCTGTGCTCTTGTGATCTCAGCAGTAAGCCAAGTTCCTCAGTTGATTATGCATGTCATAAATCAGGAGCAGGGCTAGCATATGTGAGCACTTACGGATGGATCGCTGGCTTGAGACATCAGCGTAGACAGTAATGTATTCATCTGAGAGGAGGCTGGGTTTGTGAGAGATTTTAACAAATTGGATTTTCATTTGTAATGTGGGGTTTTGGGTTGCTGGAAAGGAAATGGGATGGGGGTTGGGGGTTATGTTGTGGAGGAAGATAAGGCTTACCTCATCCATTCCAGACGGGACCAGTTTAGGGTGGGTCCCACGAGACACTCCGCTTTCCACCAAAACCAATATGTGTCCTTCTGGAGAGCTGAGAATTTATTATAAGGCCACACATGTGAAGACAAAATGCTACAAGATTAAATGAGAAAACAGAAGTGTAATATACACAACCAGTCAAATTTTTTGTAATGTTTTTTAAAGAAGTCTCTTCTGCTCACCAAGCCTGCATTTATTATTATTTATTATATTGACATATTCCTGTGATCAACTCTAAATTTTTAGCATCTTTGCTCCAGTCTTTAGTGTCACATGATCTTTCAGAAATCATTCTAATATGCTGATTTGCTGTTCAAGACCATTTTTGTTATTATTAATATTTAAAACAGCTGAGTACATTCTTTTCAGGATTCTGTGATGAATACAAAGATCCAAAGATCAACATTTATCTGAAATAAAAAGCTTTTGTAAGATTATACACTATACCATTCAAAAGTTGGAGTCAGTATAATTTTTATTTTATTTATTTTTTAAAGAAATGATAGAAATTAATACTTTCATTTAGCAAGGATGCTTTAAATTGACAATAAAGACATTTATAATGTTACAAATGATTTCTATTTCAGGTAAATGCTGTTTTTCTGAACTTTCTATTCATGAAAGAAACCTGAAAATGTTCTACTCAGCTGTTTTCAACATAATAATAATAATAAATATTTTTTGAGCAGCAAATCAGAATATTAAAATGATTTCTGAAGGATCATGTGACTGGAGTAATGATGCTAAAAAGTCAGCTTTGAAATCACAAGACTAAATTACATTTTTAAATATCTTCAAATAGAAAAGGTTATTTTAAATAGTAAAACTATTTCATTTTACTGTACTTTGGATCAAATAAATGCAGGCTTGGTGAGCTGAAGAGACTTTTTAAAAAAATATTACAAAACTTACTGTTCAAAAACCTTTGACTGGTAGTGTATATTAATATGTAGATTTTTATTCTTATTTTTAGTATTTTTGTTTTATATTTTTGTATTTATTTTGTAGTGTTTTGTCTTCATACACACATAATATTTTTTTCTTAGACCCTGTTGCTTAGAAATGCTTGTGAAAGCAGGCTTATGTGATCAGATTTGACTTCTCAGTACATCTAATATATCATATTCATAAATTTCATTGAAGATTTCATAAATCCCATAAATATAACATTCTGGTTCATTCTAAGGTATAGGCTATTGGGTGCATCTCATCTCAAAATATTTAAAATTCTACTTCGCAATTATTAAGTGAACATATAGTGCATAAAATATTTTTTGCATTATAATATTGTTAATAATGGTGTTGTTGTCTTGACATTAACAGTTCTTGACAGTCACATGCTTTTCCTTTATAGTATAGCACATTTGTTAAATAAGTTAACTACGACTTGCCACATTTCACACTCAAAGTGTGTTCCTTCAAATGGAAGCATGGTCTTGTAGGAGAACGGTGTTTGATTCTACCCAACACTGCATAGGTACCCAATTAACTTTAGGTGTTGCCATAGTGACAAGAAGGCTAGAAATCCTGCTGCCCAAGAAAGAGAGAGAGAGAGCTGAATTCAGTGACATTTTACAGACATGATCGTGCATCTTCATGACAGCTTTTTTATTTGCTGACGCTGCAGTTACCTTGACATGCAGAACTTTACAATATGATTTTTTACTACATTGTGCATGCATTGAACAGTGATATTAGCTATACAGTGTTTCGAGAGGGTTCACTGTATAACAGTATCCTTTCGGCCTGGAAAGGAAGATGACCACATATAGCTCATTTCATTTACTGCATTATGCTATTGATCTAGAAATCTACAAGGATGGAAAACCTACCACATTTGCTCAGTAAGTGATTGTTAGAGTGCGTTGTTTCACGGCCTTCTCACTGCTGATTAAGTATCAGTTGTCAGAAGGCTCAAGGATGCTGAATGCAATCCATCAATCCATCATCCTACTCAAAAATATTTGCCACACACACACACACACACACACACACACACATGCAAGCCTTTATAAACCTGTTCTTAAAACAAAATGTACTCAGCCTATAAAAAACGATGGAGGAGCGCATAGAAAATCACTGCAAATGCACTATAAAACGGAGGAAAAGGCACACTGCAATATTTATGCATACTTTTAGAGTTGGCTTTTATACAACGAGAAAGGGTAAGGATGTGTCCCTGAGAAAACTTAAAAGAGATAGTTGACTGTGTTTTTATGGGAACTAGTGGTTATAGAAGCTTGGTTTGATCTGTGATGAAGTCTAGTGTTGTATATACATAGAACTTGTATTTTCTTAAAAAAATCTCACCTCTGATGGCCATTATTGCTATATCTCTGGCTGCCTAGACATGTTTCTTCTTTATCCATCTTTATCTAATGAAAGAAACTACTGTTGAGGAAATGATAATAAAAAAGCCTGTTGTAAAAATGCATATATGTGACCCTGGACAACAAAACCAGTCATAAGGTTAAATTTGACAAAACTGAGATTTATACATCATATGAAAGCTCAATAAATAAGCTTTCCATTGATGTATGGTTTGTTAGGATAGGACAATATTTGGCCGAGATACAGCTATTTGAAATCAGAAATCTGAGGATGCAAAACAATCAAAAAGACTGAGAAAATCACCTTTAAAGTTGTCCAAATTAGGTTCTTAACAATGCATATTACAAATCAAAAAATACATTTTGATATATTTATAGTAGGAATTTTACAAAAAATTTCATGGAACATGAACTTTACTTAATTTCTTAATGATTTTTGGCATAAAAGAAAAATCAAAAATTTTGACCCAATGTATTTTTGGCTATTGCTACAAATATAACCCAGCGACTTAAGACTGGTTTTGTGGTCCAGGGTCACATATGACCTTGGACCACAAAACCAGAAAAATTAAGATTTATACCTCATCTGAAAGCTGAATAAATTGATTTCCATTGATGTATGGTTTGTTAGGATAGGACAATATTTGGCTGAGATGCAACTATTTGAAAATCTGGAATCTGAGGGTGCAAAAAAATCAGAATACTGAGAAAGTTGTCCAAATGAAGTTCTTAGCAATACATATTACCAATCAAAAATTATGTTTTGCTATATTTATGGTAGTAAACTTACAAAATACTTTCATGGAACATGATCTTTAATTAATATCCTAATGATTTTTGGCATACAAGAAAAATCAATAATTTTGATCTATACAATGTATTTTTGGCTATAGCTACAAATATACCCGTGCTACTTACGACTGATTTTGTGTACATATCACTGCAGTTTCCATTTACATTAATGTGTGTTGGCAGTTTGTGTACACAACCACCCTACAATGATAAAAATCCACCCAGTGGTATTTTTTTAATCTTTAAAAGTAATATCCCCTTTTTAAAATCAGGTCATTCTCAGCTTCTTGTCGATTGACATGAGCACCTTACCTTAGACCTGCCCTCACCAAACTGAAACAGTCTGACTCTGATCGCCATTGTGTCGACTCAGGTGCAGGGGAAGACAAGAATGTGTCTGATTGAGCGATTGAGGTGTTCTGTTGTTGGATGTAATAATGACCATAGCAGTCATCATTTACTCCCGACATCTGAGCTGCTGAAGACGCAGAGGATTAACGTTACTTTCGTTTTTAAAAGGAAATCGCCAAATTCCGATCTACATACGCATCTATGTTTGCGTTCCTGATGCAGCTTCACCCACAGCAGAAGTGAATATAAGGGGTTTTCAATGCATCTTTGCAAATGGCCATTCTTAATAATTTGCTTGTTGGCAAGTTTTGCGGCTAAATGCGGCTAAATGTGGCTAAACACGGCTCATCATCCCAGGCAGAGAGGGGCGTGGTGAGCAGAGCTTATTTGCATTTAAAGGAGCAGGCAATAAAATGACTTGATATTTTGCAGAGCTGATTTTGACAAGGTAAAAGGGTGTTTTTTTTACACTACTATTGAGAATTTTTAACAAAAGTATATTATAGACTTTTATTTAAGACCCTAAAGAATCATATGAACTTGTGGAAAATGTGTATCCAATGACCCCTTTAAGTAGGGGTGCAACGGATTGTAGATGATCCGTGATCCGTACGGACCGGACTCCACGGTTCGGTACGCATGTGGTTCGCGGATTAACTGTTAAATTTAACCATCATAGAGTAAAAGTTTATAATTTGCACATGTTTTGTCTTGCCAATTTACCCATTAAAACTATTTAAACCGCTGCAGCAAAAGAGAACACGCGCGCTGTTTATGTATGTATGTATGTATTTATGTATGTTTTGTTTTTTACCGCTGCCGCACACACCTAAAGCGAGCACGCTCACACAGAGAGAGAGAAAGAGAGAGACGCGCGATTTAGACTGCGTGATTCACAGATTGATTCCTCTTTAAAACTTCTCTTAACATACATACAAAGTTATGTTTAAATACCCGTTTTGGTATTCTGGTAAACACAGTCGGTTATGTCTTCAGTGAACAGAAACAGCTGAGAAAGAGATGCGTGCCAGTATTAGGAACGTGCATTAGGCCTTAAAGAGACAGCATCCTATAAATGCCTGCAGTGAGAAGCACTAGTTATTTTACAATTATATATTACATTTCTGCACCTGAATACTAGTGTTATTGATTTTTTTAGTAACTTTGTTGTATTCATCTACACTTGTTTTGTTACTGACTTTATTAGTTCAGCTAGTAGTTTTTGCTGTGGATTAGAAGTACATAAAGTTAGCATTCAGTAATTATTAAAAAACAAACTTTTTTTGTTTTGTTTATTTTTTGCTTATCCGAAAAATGATCCGATCCGTGACTCAAAATCCGTGATGTGATCCGAACCGTGAGTTTTGTGATCCGTTGCACCACTACCTTTAAGGTTTTGTGGTTCAGGGTCACATATCCTCATTTGTGTAGATTATTCATATTTAAATTGTCAGAATTTTCTGTAGAATGTTTAATACATCACAGAAACCCAATTGCGCACTCTGTCCCTGAGCCACTCTTATTGTCGAGCCCTAAATTTGAGATATAATGAAGTTGAAGAAATTGCTTGTCTGTTAATCTTTGGATCTTGTAATGAAAACAGACTACGTTATTAAGATTCAAGCGATCCGTTGACCTGCAGCAGGACGTTTCTATGCACTAACCCACTGCGTGAGCTTTACACATTGTGATATTTCCCCATGTAAATACATTTGTGTGGGTGTTAATGTGAGTGACTGTACTGCTCATGGCCATTGACCTGTCAGCCATATGCTCTCAGCTGGCGGCCCTGTTGGAGCGCAGCTCCTCTGCTCCGCTGTGTGCCACACGTGGGGTGGGGAGTTGAGAGGGCTGTTTATTTGTTTGCTCACCTGCTTTGTTTCGTTTTTTATTTTTGCTGATCGCAGTGGTGACTGTCCTGGAAAACCGAAGAATAGCGGTCAGCTTACTCATCTTATTCAGTTCTGGATGCATCCACCATGCTGACAAGAAAGGCAGACATGTACACATGCCACCGAGAGCCACGGCACAAGCGTCGCTTGCTGTTGCAGCACTGTTACAAAGCCCTCCCTGCTGCTTCAGTTTAAGGGCTAACATCCCAATGAATTTTAGAGCCTATTTTTAGAGAGCTTGCACAGTCATTCCCTCTTTTGTGCCGTTGCTCTGCCCCTCTCCCTGTGTGATGCTTCAAATATCAGTGGCTGCATTCTGCGCCGGCCGGCGTTAAAAACTCCCACACGAGATCATAGAATCTGCATGCATCACAATCAATAACTGGAGAGTGCTGATCCACGAGCCTCTGACTCTCTCGGTGTGTTGTGGGAGTCTGTGGGTGCTTTTAACAGAGCTTTTCAGTGCTCGTAATTTTAGACCTTTTTGGCTTTTACCTCTGCTGTGGTGTGGACTCGCTCGTGAGCGTACAGCGATTGCAGACCTAGAATATTCTACACACAGAATTGCTCCCATTTTTTGCTTTTCATTAATTTAAAGGGATGTAGTGTAACGTACCTTGTGCTGGGGCTCTGAACTGTGAGCGGTAAATTATAATGTAATTAAATGACAGATGGGAAAACTATATTTGTACCGATATGCCTATTTATCAGATTTCATTTAGTGATGAGGCATTGGTTAATTATATCTTTAGAGTACAGAGCATTGTGTTCTGCACAGTGTGACCTGTGACGTCTAATTTGTGAGCGAATCATTCTAGTCAGACAGATTCATGAATCACTACTAATCGATAAGATTTATTCTCACTCAATAAACAGTGAGTCATTTTTGATTATTGCTGATCGTTTGACTATTCATATTGAAATGAGCTGAGAACCATTACTGTGCAGTGTTGTGAGACTTACTGTACACCGATTGTCTGTACATGGTAAATATTAACATTTAGAGCCAAATTTTGTATTATTTAAAGTTTTTTTTTTTTTAAGAAAACATCCAAATATGTAACAAAATCATAGTTAGGCCCAATAAGGTTGAATTGATTGTTGAACTTTGTGTAATGTTTTGGGAGCCACACTAAAAAAAGCTAAATTTAAGGGTTAGATCACATTGAAATAGCTTACAAATACAGGTTTTCACTTTTAAAATTTCATAAAGCAATAATTAACAATCTCAGTTGTTTAAACCATCCAAAATACTTTCACATAAAAGAGGGATAACAGAGAGATACAGTTGAAGTCAAAAGTTTGCAGAATCTGCAAAATGTTAATTATTTTACCAAAAAAAAAAAGTACTGACCTGAATAAGATATTTCACATAAAAGATGTTTACGTATGTCCACAAGAGAAAATAATAGTTGACGTGATAAAAATAACCCTGTTCTAAGTTTATATACACTTGATTCTTAATTCTGTGTTGTTACATGAATGATCCACTGCTGTTTTTTTGTTTAGTGATACTTGTTCATGAGTCCCTTGTTTGTCCTGAACAGTTAAACTGCCTGCTGTTTTTCAGGAAAATCCTTCAGGTCCCACAAATTCTGTGATTTTTCAGCATTTTTGTTTATTTGAACCCTTTCCAACAATGACTATGAGCTTGAGGTCCATATTTTCACACTAGGAACAACTGAGAGACTCATATGCAACTATTACAGAAGGTTCAAACACTCACTGATGCTTCAGAAGGAAAAGCGATGCACTAAGAGCCATGGGGTGAAAACATTTTTTAATTTGTAGATCGGGGTAAATTTAACTTATTTTGTCTTGTAAGTATCTTCTGTAGCTTCTGAAGGGCAGTACTAAATAAAAAAAATATATATATTTAGGCAAAATAAGAAAAATGTATACATCTTGATTCTGTTCAAAAGTTTTCACCCCGTTTCTTAATGCATCACACTTCCTTCTGAAGCATCATTTAGTGATTTAACCTTCTGTAATAGGGTTCAAATACACAAAAATGCAGAAAAAACAAAGAATTTGTGGGACCTGTAGGATTTTTCTAAAGAACAGTGGACAGTTTTACTTTTTAATACAAACAAGGGACTCATGAACAACTATCACTAAACAAAAAAAAAAACAACAAAAAAAAACAGCTGTGGATCATTCAGGTAGCAACACAGTATTAAGAATCCAGTGAATGTAAACTTTTGAACAAATCATTTTTATAAATTCAACTATTATTTTCTCTTATGGACTATGTGTAAATGTCTTTTATGTAAATAAAAATACCATGCATTTTGTATGAATCCTCTTATTTTGCTACAACAAATAATAGTTTGCAGATTCTGACTTCAACTGTATGTATGTGGCACAAATGCAGCCAGGTTTACTAGAGTGACAGCATTAATTGTAACACAAATTTATAGCAAATCCAACTACAAAAAAGGTTTATGTAACTTTATGTAAAAATTGTGCAAAGCACTTTATATATTCACTACAGAAAGATGATGCAAAATGTATCTATGTAATTTCCCAGCTTAAAAAGGTTATTTGGCACCAAATGTTTTCATTGGTCATTTGTTCCATCAAATGAGGCTTTTACAAAATAGAAAAACTGCAAATTTATATGCATTTTCATCCCACTCAGATAATTTTCATATGCGAGTGCCAGTAAAAACTGTTCCTTGCATGCAGAGATGTTCTGTGTGTCATCTTTCATTGCTGCATTATCTAAGTAGCCCTTCAGCCATTTTCTGGACGTTTCCAATTTTCGTAGTCTTTTACCCATCTTTTTTTTCTACATTCTCTTTGCTCTCATCCCTTTCCCCCTCAAAAGTTTCTTCACAGCCTCCGAAATAGCATCTTTTTCTCAGAGAACGTTTAAGCACATTGCTTTAACACTGTTTGCTAATGCAATTAGTGTTGTCGGTCTCTGTTTCTCCCTAAAAGGATGTGCATAAAAAGCAGCTGCAATTACACCATCACTCTTGCACCTCTAAAATCACCACAAAAAGCTTTGTTTTATCTGTAGTTCATTTGGAGTACATTCTGTAAGAGCTTGATTGAAAGTTCAGCATGAACATGTTGCTTTTAATTAAATGTGTTATGAAATAATATCTCTAGATAGTGATGCCATCTTAATATAAGTATGCGCTTGCATTTGTCTAGATGCAAATCTGGCTTCTGTTTTATTACAAACTACTTTGTATAAAACAAAGCCTTTATGTAATGTATACCTTATTACAGAAGGTTAAATCGCTCACGGATGCTTCAGAAGGAAACACAGTGCATTAAGAGCCGGGGGTGAAAACTTTTGAACAGAATGAAGATGTGTACAATTGCCTGAATATTATAGTTTTTTCAATTAGTACTGCTCTTCAGAAGCTACAAAAGATACTTACATGTTTCGCAGAAGACAAAATAAGTGAAATTTACCCTGATCTTCAAATTCCAAAAGTTTTCACCCCCTGGCTCTTAGTGCATCGTTTTTCCTTCTGGAGCATCAGTGAGCGTTTGAACCTTCTGTAATAGTTGCATATAAGTCCCTCAGTTGTCCTTAGTGTGGATATATGGACCTCATACAGTCATTGTCGGAAAGGGTTCAAATACACGAAAATGAAGAAAAACCACATAATTTGTGGGACCTGATATTAAATATATTTTATATTTAACAAATAAAAAAATCGAATGTTTGAAGTACTGTAAATTATTCTGTCAACATGCACCTATATTATAAGGCACAAAGAACAATTGTTTGCACAGTTTTACTCAAGCTAAATATTAAGACTAATTAGAACAATGTAACAGCCATTTACGTTGAAATTAAATTTGAAATTGCTTAGAAAAGTAACAAGCTTTTGAACCGAATGGTGTACATTTGCCTTAATATTATAGTTTTTTTTTTCAATTAGTACTGCCCTTCAGAAGCTACACAAGATACATGTTTCCTAGAAGACAAAACAAGTTTTACCCTGATCTTCAAGTTCCAAAAGTTTTCACCCCCTGGCTCTTAGTGCATCGTTTTTCCTTCTGGAGCATCAGTGAGCGTTTGAACCTTCTGTAATAGTTGCATATGAGTCCCTCAGTTGTCCTTAGTGTGAAAAGATGGACCTCATACAGTCATTGTTGGAAAGGGTTCAAATACACAAAAATGCAGAAAACCACAGAATTTGTGGGACCTGAAGGATTTTTCTGAGGAACAGATATATTTTATACTTAACAAATGAAAGATGTAATTTTTGAAGTACTGTAATGTATTCTATCAACATGTACCTGTATTATAAGGCACAAAGAACAATTGTTTGCACAGTTTTACTCAAGCTATATAATAAGACTAATCAGAACAATGCAAAACAGCCTTGTCACTCTCATTATCAAACATTATGTAATGCTTAGATCAATTTAAATAGATATTAAATTTAAAATTGCTTAGAAAAGTAACAAGCTAATGATTTGCAGCATCATTCATGTCCATAGCGCAAGCATGTGGGATGAGTTACACATTGAAATGTAATTACATAGGGTTACTGGTTCTGTGGTGTGTTTCTGTGTGAGTACACTAATAATGCTATTATAAAGTGTCACTAATTCATTTTTCATATGCGGCGTTTATTCTGGGCTCTCGAATTGGGAGCGTTCAGGCTACGTGCATCCCGTAGTGACTAATGTCAGGGCACACTAATGTAATCCAGCTTTTTAATCAGATCTTTGGCCCTCTAGAGGTTGAAGCCGTTATGCTTTTCTAACACGTTTCATTGGCTTCATTGGACATTGGCTGGATGGAGTAATAATGGTTTGCATGCACACAACACGCAGACTTGCTCACTCACTCTTCCTCTCCAGAGAGATACAAATCAAGCAGAACATCCCTGATATCTGAGAGTGGCCTGATATGCCTCAGGCCACAGATACAAGAGGGTTGTGCCGAGCCTGTACAGATAACGTGCCGGATTATCGGCCCGCCGTTACATGGTTTGCAGGCAGCGCGTCTGTGTTTGATTTAACACTTGAGTTTGTACGGAGGGGTTGTCTTAATTCATTTACGGCTTGGGTAGGAGCTAAAGGTAGAGGGTTGATACAGGTTGAAAAAGCGACAATGTACTTTCAAGGAAATGCTTGATCGAAAATATAACTTTTTTTTATCCATGATCCGTTACAATCAGTTTGGGTATTGTATATTATTTGATTTATTTTATTTAGATTTAATTTAGATTTAGATTAAATATTTAATATGCATGACTATATCTAACCCACAGAAACTTGTGACGTGTTATTTGGAAGACGCAGAGATGCTGAAGCGCATCCTAGATGCTTCTGCTGTATTTTTGTCTTGCAGACCTAAAAAGCTTTATTATTTTTTATTAGTCATCACAACTTCGTGACAGTGTGGCTGTGCAGGGAAACAGGAGAGTGAAAACAAAACAAAAAGAATAAAACGTAGGCACCCATTAAAGCATTTGTTAAGGCAAAGGCCTATATTTGTTCAGTTAGCTCTGATGCTATTTTAAAGTTGTGTGATTGACTGTTATACATGTTAAATATAGTAAGTATTTGAATTAAAGGTCATTTAGCAATTTGCACTTGACATATTGATTACCTTTATTTAATGATCACTTTGTCAGTCAATTTAAATATTTAAAAACAATAATAATGTAATACTGTAATTAAATCTTTAGTAGATTTTACAAGTAACATTGTTTAATCATTTTGTTCATTATAATGTTGTGATGAGTTTAAAAAAATATATATACACTACCAGTCAAAAGTTTTTGAACAGTAAGATTTTTATGTTTTTTAAGACGTCTCTTCTGCTCACCAACCTACATTTATTACATCCAAAGTAGAGCAAAAAACGAAAAAATATGAAATATTTTTACTGTTTAAAATGACTGTTTTCTATTTGAATGTATTTTGAAAGATCATTTATTCCTGTGTATTCAAAGCTGAATTTTTAGTCACATGATTTTTCAGAAATCATTCTAATATTCTGATTTGCTGCTCAAAAACATTTATTATTATTACTGTTATGTTGAAAACAGCTGAGTAGAATTTTTTCAGGTTTCTTTGATGAAAAGAAAGTTAAGAAGAACAGCATTTATCTGAAATAGAAATAGTTTGTAACATTATAAATGTATTTATCATCACTTTTAACCTATTTAAAAGCATCCTTGCTAAATAAAAGTATTAATTTCTATAATTTCTTTCCCCCCCAAAAAAGATTGTTGGATCTTTGTATTCATCAAGAATCCTGAAAAAATGTACTCAACTGTTTTAAATATTGATAATATTAATACATTTTCTTTTCTTGAACAGCAAATCAGCATATTAGAATGATTTCTGAAAGATCACGTGACACTGGAGAAGGCTGGAGTAATGATGCTGAAAATGTAGCTTTGATCACAACAATAAATTACATTTTAAAATATATTCAAATAGAACTCAGCTATTTTAAATAGTAAAAATATTTCACAATATTACTGATTTTGCTGTATTTTGGATTAAAAAAATGCAGGCTTGGTGAGCAGAAATAACTTTAAAAACATTAAAATCTTTCCGTTCAAAAACTTTTGACTGGTAGTGTATATAATATTTTTTTAGATAATATATATATATTTGAACACAATATAGCATTTTAATATCTACTTTAAAATGTGATATCAGCTAGAATTATTTGTGACATTATTTACATGATATCAGTACATTTATTAAGCCATTTTCTTTGTGGGGATGCTTGGCTATTCCCAAAAATGTAGGTGATTTCAGGTAAATTATTTTAATGTCCCCACAATGATGGTAAAACCTGACCCACACACACACAAAAATTCATGAATGCTTAGGTAAGCTCTTTAGTACGTTGCAGGATAATCATGTTGCATATTAACCTCCATAATAATATTTGGGAATGCCGCTATATTGTGAGTTTGCACTATTTTGGTATACTGGCTTACATGAGCGTCGCTTGTGTAACACAGAGTCGCTGCGCTTTGAATAGAGTCGCTCTAGTAGATCCTGATCAGCCAGCTTATAAAACTGAATGTGGGCCCTCAGTGGATTAATATTCCACATTAAAATTCCAATTATATAATCAGCCAAATCCAAGCACTGCATATGCTCACCAGAATCGCTTGAACCTGAGAGAATGACGCAACAGAGGTCTGCTTACCATGAACTCTCTAATATCATTTTTGCCATCGGTGTTGGGCTGACTGTGTGTGGTCATTCACAGAACATCCCTCGCTGAAGCGGTGACAGCATGCCAAATTTTTAATGCTTTAACCTCAGGGGACGTGAGGCCGCCGTGACATTTTGAACCTCCCGACACAGGCCTGGAAAAAGAGCAGCACTTTGCGTTTTCTTTGACTGTTCGGTGAAGGGAAAGGTGATTAATGACATGCATTACGGGGAATGTATGAACTTCCCAGCATGTGTCTGTTTAAAAAGGCTGATTGCTTGACAGCTCTAAATACAATTTACATCCTCTGAGCATTCACTCGTCAAACCGTCCACTGAGAATATGGAGTAATGAGCAAGAGTCATTTATGTAATTACTTTTGGTTATGAGTTATTAAATAAAGCTCAAACCCAAGTAAAAAGACTTTGAACAATGTAGGAGGGATGTTAGCTTGAAAAAGACTCGTTGACATTGGATATGTTGAAAAAGTGAACTGGGTGCATGTGTAGAATTGAATAGAATTTAGTCAGATTTTTTGATTGGTCTTTTGAGGTATTTGAGGCAATCATAACAGGCAATCTTTTAAGATTTAATAATGCATCTGTAGCGTTGTACTCTTGTCTAGTTTTGATTGGCTTTATTTTAGGGTTTTTAGTGTGATCCTTGATTACTAAAGGTTGAAGACATTGTTTTAACACAGCTTTGTGTTTGTGTTTTCATTGAAATACACTATTGTTTAACAAATTGGGATCAGTAAGATCAAGCTTTTTTTGCAAGATATGCTCACTGAAGCTGCATTAAAACAAAAAAGCAGCAAAAGCAATAATTGAATATTACATTTTAATGTAATTTTATGCATTACCTTAATCTTTAGTGTCACGTGACCCTTCAGAAATCATTCTAACATGCTGATTTGGAGCTCAGGAAACAGTTCTTATTATTTTCTTATTTTATTAACAATATTGAAAACAGTTGTGATGCTTAATATTTTGGTGGAAATTGTGATACTTAGATTTTTTGGAACATATAAACAAGTGCATATGACATAATTTAAAATAGAAATCTCATTTTTGTCATTTTTGATCAATTCAGTGTATCCTTACTGAAGCATTCATTTCTTTTAAAAAATCAGCAACACTTTACTTAAAGCCTTTTAATGCACTATAAAGGTATTCATAATATACAGTTTGCTAACTAAATGTAACCAAAGTTAAAAAGCATAATAATATTTTGAAGGTTTCTTTTTAATGTCTTTCAATGCATTATACTTTTTAAAGGTGTAACAATAAATAGATAATTATTGTAATTAGGGACACAACAATATCAAAATCTCAGAATCTCACAATACGATAATATCTCGATATGAAGTTCAATTATTAATTTAACTTTAAAGTTAAATCTGATGCACTTTAAGAGTGCAAACTTAAAAGCTCCAACCCATGTTCTTAACTAAGAACACTTAAGTCAGAAAAAAGTCAATGAGTTGAATTTTAAGTTCCTGAACTTTAAAGTGGACTCAACCCTCTTTTTACTAGTGGTATACTGTCTCAATCTAAATTACATTCACACTGGTGTTTTGGGAAGCCAAACGAATTAGAATATTATAATAATAACAACAACAATTTGATATTATATTATTCCAATGGTAATAATAGCCATATATTGTAAAACAGTTGCACTGTAAAATAAATAAAAATGAATATTTCATAAGTATATTATTTTTGCTTTACACTACAGTAGGGAAATTACAATGCTTCTTTCCTAATTTCTACACTTGAAAGAGATATTTTTAATGTGGACTGCAGTAACATTAACCATTTAAACTGCTAGCAGGCAGCAATTCATACTGCACTTTTAAGCTTTTATTTTGACAGAAATGACAGTAGAGCTTTTATTTTGACGGAAAACTCCAGCTTCAGTGAAAACAGGATTACTAAAATCTTAAAAAATTACAAAAAGGTCTTATCACAAATCTAGTGAAATAAAGCATAACTGGCCGTTGTGTTCCCAAACGTGTGGTAATCTCACAGCGTGTGCAATAAACAGGTTCACTGCATTCACTGTGAACTGAGCCGTTCTGAGGCGTGGAAAACACCTGAACGAAGTGCACAGATTTGATGAAGGGATTAAGCCATATTGTGCTTTCAGTTTTAGTTTGTTTGACAGATACTGTGTCAAAGCATAATGGCCCAAAACACAACTTTAAAGACATTTAATGTTAGAATAAGACACTTTTTGCCCGGAACACCTGATACCAATGATATCAGGACAGTTTTGCTATCACGATACCACGATATTGACAATACTGTTACATAATAATACAAATCCCTAATTGTACTGTATTATAACTGTGGTCAATGCATTATAAGCCACATCACAAGGCATAATTAATGCATTAAAACTACTTTTAATGCATTATATACAAAGTGCAAAAAATCCTACTTTTGAAAGGTAATGTATGTTTTATAAAATGAGTAAGTGGAACCCAGTATATCATCTGTGACTCTATATCAGTTTATCTTGAAAAATGATTTCAAATAAGGAATTTATATTTATTGCCAGGCCCAGATGGATTTTTTCTTTTCTTCTGTGCTGATTTTAGGCAAATATTCTGCGATGTGCAGCCATTAAACATGTTGAATTAGCCAAAATATTTTAAAAAACTAATGCACAAGGGAGGTTTGTGTGGAAATGTGTGAATGTCGCATGTTCCAGTTCTGTGGAAATCTGCAAAGCTTTCTGCTGAGTTTTGTGCTTTCTCCATATGGACCGGGTTATTGCATAACAGAAATAGATGGTGAATACTGTAAATGGCTCTGAACCAAATAAAATCACTCTTCTAAACGTATGAAATAGGCTGATATTATATTGCTATATACTGTACTTTTTTTTTTACCTAACTAGAACGGCCCACGTCACCTCTCTGAAAGACTGAATCATATTCTCAATAGGTTGTACGAACAGTTCCTGTGTTTCTGATTGCGAACGGTCTGTGTGTCCTCAGATCAGTGGGCGTGATAAAAATGTGAAAGTCAGTGACGGTCACTCTGATCGCAGCGGAGATCTTCACTATGGGGCTTCAGCTCTGATAGTCTCTGTCTCCTGTCCAAGGTGTGCAAGAGAGACTGCAAATCTGGCCCCTCTGTGGGAGGCAGATTGTTTTGGGCAATTCCTGATGTGATACGAACATTTAAAACAAAGCCTCTTTTCACTGCTATTTGGCAGTAAATACACCAGCATATG